>NC_141623.1:31259539-31559539 GCF_047967505.1 Dipteris shenzhenensis
GCCAGTAAGGACTCCCAAGGGTTCTGTAGTTCTGCCATCAGCGGCCAACTTCACTACCAAATGGGTTTTCTCGAGTGTAGGTTTTCCCCACTTTACCCATCATTCCTTGGTACATACACTCACTCCCGCTCCCCCATCCAAGATGGCATCAACTTTTTGGTGTTGGTAGGTTATGGGAATAGCAACGCTCGTGTCATCACCCTCGAAGTATTGACCTAGCTTATTGATGGGAACCTTGGACAAGTTCTACCCCTCCTCTGGCAACAATTGGTGGGCCTTAGGGCTAGCAGGGCCCGGGGGCATGTATTGTTTGTTCATCTAGTTGGATAGGTCTCACCAAAGGATGGGATTCCCTCTCAACAGGGAGGCAATCGGCATTTTTACCTCAATTGCATCCAACCTAGCACTATTGCATGGTTCTTGTGATGACTCTCCTCCCACTAATAGTAGGTCCTCGAAATTGAAAGACCTCCTTCTTCCTATCGGTTTTGCAAGACTGGGTACTCCTACAACATTTTTTGCATCATATCTAGAGCCTCTGACTTATCGAATCCTCTTCTTCCACCTTTTCTGGCACTTTGAGCACTTTTGCTCATCGATGGCGAGTCAGGTGGGTTGGATGGATAGTATTTGACCCTCTGACCCTCACCTTGAGTCTATGCTTGAACTTTTCTTGGTATTACTGTACCAAGTTCTGAGCCTCTATTACATATTTCTTCTCTAGGATTTGATTAGGATAGGTTTCCTTATAGGAGTGTGGGGGTGCTAGAGGTCGTGGGCCTGCACTGGCTTGTTTACACCTGAGCTTGGAGGTACCTCTGCTGGGTCACCTTGGGTGGAAGCATGTTTGAAGGCAAAGGAGGTGGTGAGGGTGGCTATCGGAACCGAGCACTTGGTTAGACCCATCACCTATCCTTATGGGCTTCTTGGACTAGGTTTGCAGATGTTGAGGGATCTTAGGGACTTTCGGTATGGGCCCTTTGTCTTTCCTTGCCTATTTCCTCATTGCCTTACCTATTGCTTTGTCTTGCATCCTTGTGATGACCTTTAAGGGTACTGCGGCCACCTGGCCTTGTTCGATACTAAGAAAGTTAAGGCTAGTGCTCGTAGGTAGGTTGATTGGGGTTGTCGGTCTTACCAAGGGATAGTCCTTGAAAAATGCTTGATTCCACACCCTGCACACAAGGGTGTAGGGCTGGTGGTGGGAGGAACGGCGGGGGTAAGATCATATAGGGGCAATCCTTCCAGAAATGTGGCCCTTGACACTTGCATCATGACACTGGAGGGTTCTAAGTGCCTCTTTAGGGGCCTTCAGGCGACAAAGTTTAGGTCTCTAGCCCTTGAGTTCATGGGAGCAATCTAGAACACGAGGACTTGTTGATCCTCTTGCACGAGGTAGTTACTTAGGGTGCCACGAGCCTCCTAACAAATCCATGGGCTGCTAGTAGAGGAGTTCCCCGAGGGGTAGTTGCAGGGGGTCCAGGGTAGGCTCGAGAGGAGTGGGGAGTCCACCCAAGGGTAGTCGTAGGGGTAGGCCCCTCAGGAATCATCTTAGTGGAAAGAAAGTCCTCTATAGAGTATAGATCATGATGTCTCCTCCATGAGGGTCTCTGTACTCTCTGTACGTGTGAGCTAATATGTCTAATTTGGGGGAATTGGACAAACATAAACATAAACACGAAAACAAAAACAAATACAAGAGCGAGTTAAAAGAGGAAAGAAAGTTTACTTAAAAGACAATACTTACACTTTACTTAAAAGACAATTTAATGCTTAAAACTCAAATTCAATTTACTAAAAGTATGAAAAGACAATTTACTTAAGACTTCATCATATATTATCATATATCACCATAAGTTACATTACCATATGTATCCAAAAGAGTATTTATATGGCAAAATTGGGTCCAAAAGAGTGTTCAAGTACAAAATTTATATCCAAAAAAGTTTTCATATGCAAAAATTCTCGCAAAAATAGTTTTGTTAAACAAAATTTGGCTCCAAAAGAGACATTCTCCAAAAATTCCAAAAGAGAATAGGTCTACTGCTCTACATTACAATTCGAGGTACTTTACTCCTCATCACCACTAGACGGGTCACTCGGGACCTCATCTTCCACTTCTTCTAATATATAATGATACTCTTCTTTGACTATGTACTTTCAGTCCAAGAAGATGTCTACACAAAACATTATGTCTTTTATAGTGTCCTCCTTGCTAAGTAGTCGATCATAGTGGTCTCTCCAAAGCTTATGGAGATCACATAAGTTGTTCTGTGCCTCCCTCAGTCCATGCCGCTCCATGTGTGATTGGTCAGGACCCCACCCGTGCACACGCACTTCAACGTTATACTATACCCAATCTGCATCATGCTCAATCTTTTCTACTACGTGTGATAGAAGAGTTTGGATGTCTCGAATGACATTAACATGGGGAATCGAGTTGCAATTTTTGAAAGATTGTCATGGAGAAGGGCGTTCCATTTTTAATCTATTTGAAAAAAAATAACCAAATACCGGCATATAAAACACATTACAAATCATATCAAGGAACTCATTCAAGATATGTAAAAGATTTCAAGGTACAAACAAGCTACATTCACATTCACTTCTATTCAACAAATTATATATATCACACAAGCCAATATATTCTAAAAAGATACTTCTAGGAAACTTTATTGCATCCACTCTCCTTTATTCCATAACTTGTGCCAATCGCGTCCCCTATCACCCTATCCACTTTATCCTTCTCAACCTTTGAACGTTTGATTCTTTGTCTTTTCCTTCTCCACTTCATCCTCCCTTAATCTTTAAAGTCTCCCCTCCTCCTCGCACCGCTCCTGTCTCATTGTTCCCCTCCTTCCACTCCTTCAACTCTATTACTTCTAGTCACTCTCTCATCACTTCCTTCTCATCGCTCACTGCTAGTCACTCCCTTCTCTCCGCTCTCTCTCTCTTTGATACTCCCCATGGTCCCTAGTGAAAAAGCTATGGTAGCATACTTGGAGGAGCTATACATCAATATTACAATATAAAGGATGGGGAGGTAGATATACCATCGCTCCTTGGTGCATATTTGTGTCCAAATGTACATGCTGAGGGTGAGGATCATTCCTCGACCAGGATAAGACCAATCGAAAGATCCTCCTAGAGGATTCCATTGAGGATATGCAGAGCTTGATCCAGGGAAGTCCATCACCCAAGGAAGCTCCTTGGGCTAAGGAGCAAAAGAAAAAAGAGGTGAAGAATGGGAAGAAGAAGAGAGATGACAAAGGAGAGGGTAGCACTTCATCGAAGAAATGATGAAGAATGTCTTTATAGTTTATAAAGTACTTTGATTTGGAGAATGTTAGCTACAGTTTCTAGTCTATGAGAGGGATCCCTCTCTTGGATATTTGTTGTTGTAACCCCTCTTGGATATTTTTTATTATGATCTATGATGAGATTATGTTGTATCCCTCTCTTTGTTATTTGTTATGCTATAAAAGATAGGGGGAAAAGCTTGAAAGAGAGAGAAAAAGATAGGCTCCTTGCATTGGTGCAGCCTAGGATTTAGCAATCATTTACAAACTCATATCATCCTTTGAATTCTTGGGTCTTGAATCTTAGCCTCTAGTTGCCATGACACAGAACTGCATTTGAGCAAACCGAGACTCTTAGGAATTCAAAGAATGATTTGGACAGGGGTGCAATGACACAAGTCTACATATGCTTGCTCAATGTCAGGCTATTGAAGCTTCACGTGGGTGGGACCTCAAGGAGCGGGGAAGAGAGAAGAGAAGAGAGGGGAAAAGGAAAATAGAGGAAAAGAGAGAAGGAAAGAGAGGAAAAGAGAGTGGAAACAAGAGAAGGAAAGAGAGGGGAGAAGAGAGGAAAAGAGAGAAGAGAAGAGAGGAGAAAGCTAAGGGAGAAGAGAGGAAAAGAGAGGAAAAGAGAGAAGGAAAAGAGAGGAAAAGATAGGAAAGGAGAGAAGAAAAGAGAGGGGAAGAGAGGAAATAAGAGAAGAGATAGGAGAAAAGAGAGGAAATAAGAGAGCGGAGAGAAGAGGAAGGAGAAGAGAGGAAAAGAGAGCAAAAGAGAGAAGGAAAAGAGAGGAAAAGAGAGGAAAAGAGAGAAGGAAAGGAAAGAAAAGAGAGAAGAAAAGAGAGGGGAAACGAGAGGAAAAGAGAGAAGAGAAGAGAGGGGAAGAGAGGAGATAAGAGAAGAGATGGGAGAAAAGAGAGGAAATAAGAGAGGGGAGAGAAGAGGAAGGAAAAGAGAGGAAAAGAGAGAAGGAAAGAGAGGAAAAGAGACAAGGAAAAGAGAGGAGAGAAGAAAGGGGAAGAGAGGAAATAAGAGAAGAGATAGGAGAAAAGAGAGGAAATAAGAGAGGGGAGAGAAGAGGAAGGAGAGGAGAGGAAAAGAGACAATGAAAGAGAGGAAAAGAGAGAAGGAAAAGAGAGGAGGAAAAGAGAGGGAAAGAGAGAAGAAAAGAGAGGGGAAGAGAGACGAAAAGAGAGAAGAGGAGAAGAGAGGAAAAGAGAGAAGAGAAGAGAGGGGAAGGGAGGAGATAAGAGAAGAGATAGGAGAAAAGAGAGGAAATAAGAGAGGGGAGATAAGAGGAAGGAAAAGAAAGAAGGAAAGAGAGGAAAAGAGAGAAGAAAAGAGAGGAAATAAGAGAATAGGAGAAGAGAGGAAAAGAGAGGGGAGAAAGAGTGGGGAATAAGAGGAGAAGAGGGAGAAGAGAGGGGAGAAGAGGAGAAGAGGGAAAAGAAAGGAGAGGCGGGAAAAGAGAGGAGAGGAAATAAGAGAAAAGATAGGAGAAAAGAGAAGAGAGGAGGGAAAAGAGTGGAGACAAAATAAGAGAAGAGATGGAAAGAGAGGAAAAGAGAAGAAAAGTCTAGAGAAGGGGGGAAAGGAAAAGAGAAGAGAGGGAGCAAAAAGAGAATAGAGGAGATAAGAGAGGAAATAAGAGAAAAGATAGGAGAAAAGAGAAGAGAGGAAATAAGAGAAGGGATAGTAGAAAAGAGAAGAGAGGAAATAAGAGAAGAGAGGGTAAGAGAGGGAAAGAGAGGAAATAAGAGAAGAGAGGAAAAGAGAGGGGAGGAAGAGGGAGGGAAAGAGGGGAAAGAGGGAGGAAAAAGAGATAAGAGAGAGGAAGGAGAGGAAATAAGAGAGGGGAGAAGAGAGAAAAAGAGAGAAGAGAAGAGAAGAAAAGAGAAGAGAGGAAATAAGAGAAGAGAGGGGAAGAGAGGAAAAGAGAAGAGAAGAGAAGATCGAGAGGGGAAAAGAAAAAGAGAAGAGAATGAGAAAAAAGAGAGTAGAGGAGATAAGAAAAAAGAGAATAGAGGAAATAAGAGAGGGGAGAAGAGAGGATAAGAGTTCCTATGCCCATCCTTATAGCCAGTGCTTAAGGCGCTAGCTACAGGCCAATGCAATCTTAGAAATGAAGTGTCCTGGCACCGAATAATCCTACTCAGAAGAGGAGGTGTTTTGTGTCCGGGCCCTATAAAAGAGAGGAAACATAACATTCTAGGAAAACTAATTAGTAAAAGGAGGAGTTTGGAGAAGCAACATTCCAAAGGGTATGGATTAAGGAGACAAAGAGAAGCCTACAAACAAGGAGAAAGCATGAAAACAATAGGGAGAGCTTTCATACTCTTCTCTTTCATGATTGTTTTTGTGTGTTGTTTCTTTCTTTAGAGAAAGAAAAGGAAAGAAAAGGAGGAGAGAAACTTTAGAGAAAGGAAGGAAAAGTGAAAGTAGAGGAAGGGAAAGAAGAGGAGAGGTAGAAAGAAAGACAAAGAAACCAAACAAACTTGAAATAGAAGGGGAAGAGAGGAATTCTTACCTTGAGATGGAGAGGGAGCTCTAGTGTCTTACAAGTGCAGAGGGACAATGTAGGATATGATGGAGAGGTGGGAGGGGGAGGAAGGAGGCAGGAGTGAGGAGGAAATGGTTGCGGGTGCTCACGAGTTGAAAGCAAAAGCAAGGGAGGAGAACACACAAAGAAATGAATGGCATCACTGGATGAACAACATGCGGTTTTTTGTTCCAAAAAAGCATTGGTATATAAAAGCTGAGCATTGGTATAGACATCAGTATGGGTGTGAGTATATATCGACGCCCATACCGATGAAATAAGTCTTTTTTAGGGGTTTAGGATTTAGGGTTTTTGGGGGGGTTGGGGAACGAGGGACGATTTTGGGAGGCGAGTGGGTGTTTAAAGGGATTCAGGGGAGATTTAAGCCCCGCAGTGTTTGGTGAAAGAGAGCGGATATGGGGGTTTGAGAGAATTTGGGAGCTTTAGGGGATTAGGAGATTTGGGTGTTTGGGTGTTGGACTTGACTTGAGGGGATGATTGTGGATGTGTGCAGATGGAGAGGATGAGTAGTGATAGCTCATCGGATAGGGGGCCACCTCCCGGGAGTTTGGAGTGGCTTCGTGAGAGATTGCCTTGTCCTTGCAGGCATTGTAGGCAAGGGGTTCATCATCAGCATCGTATTATCACGCACCACTTGCAGATGTATGGAGAGGCACCACCAAAAGAGGATGTTGGTCAACATGCTAGTGCATCATTAGTAAACCAATGATATTTAAATGACTCATGGATATTTATATTGCTTGTCCTTGTTGCACACACTAACCTTGCATCATTATATTATACAAGATGAGGAGAGTAGTGATAAACATGTGCGCCACCACCATAGTTCGATCAAGATGATCTTGAAGATGATCCTCTCAAGGAGGATGAGGGTATGGCAAACATGATGGATTCTTTTTTTGAAGGCACCATGAGAGATGGGGGTGAGATGTCTGAGCATGAGACCTTGATGCAACATTTGGCATCAACAATGTTGTATGATGGTGCGAGGATATCAAACTATGAGCTTGCCTCTCGATCTTGAATTTGCAAGCAAAGTATGGATAGTCAAACACAAGTGTCTCAGCCTTGATGAGGTTTGGAGCCTTCATCTTAGTATCTCATTCCTAATTGTTTAGTTAGTATCTCATTCACAAGTTTCTTGGATATGCAAATTGTAATACGTTGCTGCAAAAGATGTTGCATGTATCGAATACCCTTAGGGTGCCAACTCAATATGTAATATGTTACTACCCTCGTCCAAAATCCAGGTATGGGGGGACAAGGTCCATATATAATATGTATGGATTTCCTTTTTAAAAATGAGATATGCAAGGGAAAAATATGAAAATTTCATGTCCCCTCTCCCACAAAATATGAGCAAAATATAAGGTATATCACTTGAAAAATATGTAATATTTTAAGATTTGTACATATTTTTCATAATATGTTGGGGGTCTTTTGAATGAGGGGGGGTAAAACAAAAAATACACTAAAATATGAAAACAAATCTCCTTTCAAATTAATGTAACTTTTTCATGTGTTATCCAAATTTTAAGGTGTAAATACATATTTGAAGCTCTTTTAGTGTAGAACAGAACCATGTTAATTTGAATAATTTCTACTCATGGCATATTGTTAAATTCATCTCATACTCAAGATTTTGACAGATTTTCTTACTAAAGGTGTGGGGGTTAAAGGCCACTATACCTTATTAACCCCTGTTATGTACAATCCTCACAATCACATATATATATATGGATGACATAGAAGATAAGGGTGTTTTACACCCACCAAAAACTTGTGTGACTCTCTTTTCTGGGTCTCCTTTTCTCTCACCTTCTTCCATTCCGCTTCTGTTGTTGAGATCTCTCAATTGGTATCAAAGCGCGAGTGTTCTAGCTGAGATCGCGGGTGTGAGCCTGGAGCTCGAAGTCTATTGCTACAGTTCTATGAGAAGAAGGAGAAGCTCCATTGGATGTCTTTACCTGCATCCATATGTGCAACGAACTTGTAGAAACCTTTGGAAAGCTCTCTGAGTGGTTTTTGCAAGCTAGCAGGTGGTTTTGGAGGCAAAAAGATAGTCTAGCTTAGACCTGAGAGTCTTGTGATGAATATATCTTTCTTTAGAAGCTGAATCTCACCTAAAATCAATAGAAAATCTGTAGAAGACTTTGAGTACTTCATTTTTTGTTTTTACATCTCTGTCATCTGAGTTTTCAGTGAAAAGTTACAGCTCCTGCAAAAAGTGATGAAATTCAATTTCCTACGCAGATTTTGTGTGTTGGATCTCCATATCTAGGTCACCATTTGTAGTTCAGACACTCCCAGTGGATTCAGATCAGAGTCCAAAACTTCTAACTGTGAAGCTACTTCCGATTCCGTGAAGTTTTGAAGCTGTAGTGAAGCTCTATCTACTCCAACATCTTCATTCCATCATTTCCTATGTGAGGGGAAACTCAACATTCGGGCCTCCATTTGCAAAGTTGTCTTCTCGTTGCTGCCTGAAACATATGTCTACAAAGTTGCTTGCCATTTCGTGAAGCATTGAGGGAGTTGTGATTCTCTGTATTTTTCGGTCATCTCTTTGAAGGAAATTTCTCAAAGTTTCCAAAACCTTCTCATTGATTGCCATGTGGCATTTTGGCTAAGGTTAAGTTTCCTAAGGTTCATTTTTGCAAGTAAATGCAAGGGTTGACTCGCTCTTACTCCATCCTTGGATGAGATTTTGGAGTTATGGCAGAAGAGAGATATTTGGAGATTGTCTTGCTGAGTTCGATTATGTAGTGATGCCCATGTTTTGAGACATCCCAGGTTCTATTTTTGCTAGCGATCATTGCCGTGGGGCCATCATTTCATGGATATACCTTATGCAAATCACTCTGGTTGCAGTCTGAGCCATGTGCGCTCATTTGTGGTTTTCATTGGGTTGCATTAGATTCTTTACAGGCCATTTGGATGCATTTTGATCCTTGTTGGATGCACTAATAGGCCTAGATTGCCTTGTGAGATGCTTTATTGATGGATGTTTAGCAGACATACGCTATTTTATGCTGAGGGACAGCTTTGACATATTGCAATGGATGCACAGGTTGTGCTATGATCTATTGGATGAGACATTATCGATGATAATGTCCATGGATGGTGTTTATGCTTGAGGCATTTGGCTCTTATTGACATTATATTTGCCATTGCTTTGTCATTGTGGGTTGACATTATTGGCATTATATTTGCCATTGTTTTGTCATTGTGGGTTGACATTGTTGGCATTATATTTGCCATTGTTTTCTCATTGTGGGTTGACATCTTCTTTTGGGCCAGATTTGCTCATATGGATGCATAGTACATGCACATGAGTCAGATGCATTTTGATGCTTTGAGCCTTGAGTTTTGGTGACACTATCCTTCATTAAGGCAGACATATTAGGTGCACCTAGTATTTGGTATGATTTCTCTCTTGCAGGTACTAGCATTTGAAATTTTGTTTCATTTGCATCATGGCATCCTCTTCCATGTCTGAAAAGGAGTTTTTCAGCATTAAAAAGTTTGATGGGACAAACTTTTCTTTGTGGAAAGAAGAGATAAGGGATGTGCTTATTCAAAGAAGCAGATTAAACCCTTAGCAGGGA
The DNA here is from genome assembly GCF_047967505.1 of Dipteris shenzhenensis. Lineage (NCBI taxonomy): Eukaryota > Viridiplantae > Streptophyta > Polypodiopsida > Gleicheniales > Dipteridaceae > Dipteris > Dipteris shenzhenensis. The sequence continues at coordinate 31,269,008 of NC_141623.1, forward strand.
TTGAAGCTAAGCTTGTATTTATGTCTAAGGATGATTGGAATGATTTGGATGCATTAGCAAAGTCTACTATTAGACTTCATCTTGTAGAGTCAGTTTATTTCACAGTAGTAAATGATCATACTCAGGAAGATTTGTGGAAGAAATTATGTGCCACTTACGAGAAGGAAAGTGCCTCTAATAAAGTTTACCTCATGAAGAGATTATTTGAGCTACAGATGAAGGAAGGGGTCTCCATTCTTCTCACTTGAATGAATTCAATATCATTTTCAACCATCTTCACGCCCAGAAGATAAATTTTGATGTGGAGACTAAGGAAATATTTCTCTTATGTTCATTGCCATCCTCATGAGATACCTTCCATACAGCTGTCAGTAACTCTACACCTAGTGGAGTACTAAAGCTTGATGATGTTGTGGGTAGCTTGTTGGTTGAGGAGATTAGATGGAAGTCTATGGATGGCAACAAGCAGGATACAACCTTAAATGTGTAAAGGGGCAGCAGATCACAGTTCAAGGGGAAGTCCCAAGAAAGTGGAAAGTCTCATAAGCAAATCTAGGGCACGAAACATTGAGTGTTACCACTGTGGCAAGAAGGACCACATGAAAAAGGATGGCTACAAGCTGAAAAGAGAGCAAAAGGATAAGAAAAAGAATGCAAATTGGGGTGAAAATAATAAGGAAGAGAGTCCAAGGGAGGAAAAAGGAAAAATGAAGATCGAGGAGATTAATACAGTCACTGATGATAGTGACAATGACATTCTCTTCATGTCTAGTCTACCTACAGACTTGCTCACCACTTCAGATGATGCATATTCCCAAGGTTAAATTTTGGATTCTAGTGCTTCATTCCATGTTACTCACCATAGGAAATGGTTCTCCACTTATGACAATGGAAAGATAGGTTGTGTGCATCTTGGAAATAACTATGCATGTGACATAGTGGGAGCAGGTGACATAAAGTTTTCTTCTGCAAATGGGTTTGTATTTGTTTTGAAAAATGTGAGACATTGGCCTAAGTTGACCAAGAGTTTTGTTTTAGCGGGTCAGCTAGATGATGCTAGTTTTCAGACCACTTTTGGCTTTCAGAGTTGGAAAATTCAGAAGGGTTCTATGTTTTTGGCCAGGGGTGCCAAGTGAGGGACTTTGTATACCTTACATGTATCAGGGGTGTCTGATCATGTTGTTGCAATAATCGAGCAGCCAAGTACTTCTTTGTGGCATTGTAGGTTGGGGAACATGAGCCAGAATGGAATGAAACTCTTATGCTATTTGGGTTATGTACTATGAAGAGAATGGGAGAGAGGTAAGGAGTCTCACTTGCAGCTTTCTCACATACACAATGGGGGAATACACACAAAGGTGCAGGCTGAAAATAGTTTTCCTCTTCTTAGTTGTGAAAGCCAAAAAACTCTCTTACAAAAAGGAATAGATGAACCCTATATGTGGGTCGCAAACCAAACTCAACTAGCCTAGGTGGCATACTAACTGAGCCACTAACTAGAGTACATAAAGATAGCTGTCATCCATCTATTATTCATGGGCAGTGTACCAACCGCATTTGCAGTTAACAAGTTAGTGACATAAATGCACAACGGTCACCTTGGCATATCATGAGTGGAGCTCGATATCTCAACACTCCCCCTCGAGCTCAATCCCAATTCCTGCACACCAAGCAGGTCTCTGAACTTGCGCAGCTTCTCTGTGCCCAATGCCTTTGTGAATATGTTAGCTACCTGATCCTCTGTGGTGACATAAACTAGATCAATAAAACCTACTAGAACCTTCTCCCGCACATAGTGGTAATGTACCTCAATGTGCTTTGTTCTAGCATGATAGACTCGGTTATTTGCCAAGTGTATATTGCTCATGTTGTCATAATAAATGACAACTCGCCCATCTATAGACTGATGCATATCTTAAAGCAGCTTCTGCAACCAAGTTGCCTCACATGCAGCCATTGCTGCACCCCTGTATTCAGCCTCTGTGCTCGACAAGGCAACTGTAGGTTGTTTCTTGCTGCTCCAAGTGACTGCAGCACTCCCAAAAGAGAACACATATCCACTGGTAGATCATCTATCAGAAATACTACTAGCCCAATCAGCATCAGTGTATCCATGCAACTGTATCTGAACCCTAGTCTCATAAAATAGTCCATACTGCAATGTGAGGTATGCATCTAGCCACATCCAAATGTGGTTTCCTTGGAGCCTGCATAAACTGACTTACCAACCCAACAGCATAGCTCAAATCTGGCTTGGTAATAGTCATATAAATCAAACTTCCTACTATGCATCTGTACATAGTAGGATCTTCTAGAAGCTCACTTGCATCTGCACTCAACTTCACATTTTGCTCCAAAGGAACTGAAATAGGCTTACATCTCCTCATTCCATATTTGGACAGCATGTCCAATCCATACTGCCTTTGCAAGAGCCATATCCCACTTGTGAATCTAATCACCTCAATCCCCAAGAAGTAACGCAGCTCTCCCAAATCCTTCATATCAAACTTCTGCTTCAATAGCATTTTCACGTGAAGGATATCTTCATCACTATCACCTGTGATGATTAAATCATCAACATAAATGACAAGCAACATAATACCTTTCTCTGTTTTTCTCACATAAAGTGAGAAATCTGTTGTGGAAATTCGAAAGCCAATAGTGACAAGATACTATCCTATCTTGTCAGACCATGCTCTAGGTGTTTGCTTCAAGCCATACAAGGCTTTCTTCAACCTGCAAACAAACTGAGGATGAACAGCATGCACATAACCTGGTGGCTGCTCCATATAGACCTCTTCTTGCAAATCACCATGCAAGAAGGCATTCTTTACATCCATATAATGTAAAGACCATCCCTTCGATGCAGCCATAGTAATGACTGCTCTTACAGTTGCCATCCTTGCAATTGAACTAAATGTTTCTTCATAATCAATGCCATATGTCTTTGCATACCCCTTGACAACTAATCTTGCCTTGTATATGCTCACAGAACCATCTGCATTGTGCTTCACCTTATAGACCCACTTGTAGCCAATTGCATTCTTGTCTTTAGGCAAAGGCACCAATTCCCATGTAGCATTTGCTTCCAAGGCATCCATTTCTTCATCCATGGCTTTCTCCCATTTTTCGTTTCCCATGGCTTGCTCAAAAGAAGTGGGTTCTAGTTCTTGTATCACTTTAACCTTATAGGCATAGTGAATGGCTATAAATCCATTATATTTCAACTATCCACAGGATACTTGACTCTGGTAGACCTACAAAAAATAGGCTCACTACCAGGTGCTCTCAAAACATCCCTAGTCTTCCTTACTCTAGGTGTAACAACAGAAGGAATACCCAACTCATCCTCAATGCTATGTTCTGAGCCACTGGATTCACCATCCACATAAGAGTGAACTGCATTCACATCAACCATGGGCTGATCTACTTTCTCTTTTCCTTTTCGTGATACCTGCATACCATTATCTGCATTAATTTGAGGAGATTCTCCTGATCTCAATCTGCCTGTCCATGGCAAATTATGTGAACCACTACTAGAGGACACTACAAGTCCACTAATATTTTGTGATTGCTACTGTGAATTCTGTGCAGCATTACCATTTTGTGCATCTACATCATCAACCACATTTACTGGTTTATACTAGTTGCACATCTCATCAAAAACATCTCTGCTTACTGTAAACTTACGAGTAGAAGGGTTATAGCATCTATACCCTTTCTGCTGTAGAGAATAACCAATAAAGATGCACTTCTCAGCTTTTGGATCCAACTTGGATCTCAACTCATCTGGCACATGAACATAGGCAATGCAACCAAAAACTTTCAAATGAGAAATATTTGGTTTCCTACCAGTATACCTCTCCTCCGGTGTCATGCCATGTATTGCTACAGTGGGAGTCCTGTTCATTATGTAGATTGCTGTAGCAACTGCTTCAGCCCAATAAAAATCTGGCAGGTCTTTTTCATTGAGAATGGCATGAGATGCCTCTCCAATATGCCTGTTTTTCCTCTCTGCAAGTCCATTTTGCTATGGGGTATGACTGCATGAATATTGTTGCTTTATGCCATGCCCCTGTAGGAACCTTGCAAACTCATTTGAGAGGTACTCCCCCCCTCCATCTGACCTTAGGCATTTTATTTGCAAGCCTATTTCTTTTTCAACCATAGCTTTAAAGGCTTTGAAATGCCCAAGCACTTCACTTTTCTTTTTCATAAAGTACACCCAAACTTTTCTACTATAGTCATCAATAAAAGTGACAAAATAATGACAGCCTCCAATAGATGCAGCTTTAGTAGTCCAGACATCAAAGTGGACTAATTCCAATGGCCTCTTACTCTCTTGAACATGTCTAGGAAATGGTTTCCTTGCCTGTTTTCCAAATTGACAGGCTTCACATATCTTATGCATTTCTACAACCTTGAACTTGGGCAATCCTGCAACAATATTTTGGGCCTGCATTAATTTAAGTCGCTGTACATTAACATGACCAATGTGTTTATGCCATATATCAATATCTGCAACTACACCGGTCCCATGTGCAAACATTGATGCACTCAATTCAGGCATGCCCGCATCCAACGTAAACATCCTGCCCTTCTTCTTCCCTTTTGCTATCAAGCGACCTTTATTTTTAATATCCTCAACAAAGCATCCATGAGGATTAAATCTGACCTACAAGCCCTGCTCAACCATTTGACCAACAGAAACCAAGTTCTTGGTGATGTTCGGAACATGAAATACATCAGACAAGTATTTCTTTTTCCCATCCTGCATAGATAAAGGAATTTTACCAATCTTCACAATAGGATGTGCAGTATCATCACTAGTCTCCACAAATCCTGGTTTTTTCATTTTCCTTGCATCTTGCATCCATTCTGCATGACTTGTCATGTGGTTTGATGTACCTGAGTCAACATACCACACATCATTGCTTTCTTCTTCACTTGTCACAGAATTGGTCATGTGTTGCACCATAAACAAATGCTCATTTCTGTCATTACCCTATCTACTAGAGGATGCATAATTGCCTTGCTACAATTTTCCATTCATAGTGTCATTTTGCTTTTTGTAGCAGTCTTTAGCCATATGACCCATTTTACCACAATAGTAGCATTCAACATTGCTGTTTGCATTTTGGCCTCTCTGCCATCCACCATGACCTCTTTCGCTCCCCCTGCCTCTAAGAAGACCGTATTAGATAATTCGGGAAAAACCCAATTCCCAGAATGGCAGTTTTGGAAGAAATTGTAGCTCCCCTCAGTGAAAAAATAGGAGAAATATGTGGAAATAGACTAGATAGCCATTCATGAAGTGTGAAATATCAACTACATTCTCAAATAATAAATAGAATATCAGTGTCTAAACTACGTTATCATCAACAAAATAATAAACTTTGAAACCCATTTGAGTTAGATTCATCTCGTGAGCCATAGTGATGTTCAAAAACACCTTCATAATAGCGAGTCTCTGGAATTTCCATTGATATTGAGACTCGCTTTTGTTGTGAGCATTCTCATTTGAAAATCTCCAAAACACCGTTTAAAAAATGTAGAGTGTAATTAATAACCATGAGTATTGCAATGAAAATGCACAGGCTCTTTAACTTAGTAAGATATGTAGTTGATGGAAAATCAAGATATGTAGTTGAGGAGAATGAATGCAAGATATGTAGTTGATGGAAAATCAATGGGCAATGACAAGCATTTGATGTAATTTAGGTGGCAATGACAATCATTTATTGTGCACTTTCAATGTTTGGACTGACTAGCATTATTGTAAAACGATAACTTTACATGTCATGTTGATTACTCATTGCAAAGTAAAAAAGTACACTTTAGGATGAAAACATAACAACTTGTTGATACACCATTGAAATCCCTGAAATAAATCATGATTCCAAAGAAACTCTCAATTTCTAGCACCAAAGAGAATGGCACCGGAAAGAATGGCACGAGAGACACTCCTTCAAAATACATTATGAATGTAGTTATGAACATGTTTGCATATTATTCACACACAACAATTACGCACCAATTTACATAGTTGGCAAGAAAGTAGTAATTCCCATAAGTAATGATTGTATAAAGAAATACAATGTTGTTATTCAAAACTCATAGTCTACAAATAGCTCCTCTCCTGCATGTAGATCATCTATGGATTCAATACAAATGTGACCATATTCTGCAATATCTATGTTCATCATGGGGTCATACCAAGGTGGAACATCAGGGGAAAATACATAACAAACATTTGGGTTTACATTGGTATTTCTATTGCTGTTAATAAATCCTGCCACATTGCCATATTGAACATCACCAACAATATGCACCATATCCTTCATAGGGACAGTAGGGTCCTCTTGGATAGAGTACTTCTTTAGCCTTGGATGAACTCTACATAATTCCTTCCAGTCTCTATAGGAGTACTTGTCACCTCCATAATGGAGAATAGTAGTCCCTCTCTTGATGGAGCCATGCACAAACAAGCCCAAGCCAGCACCTGTAATGGTTGACTCATGCACCTCGAAAGCCACATTTTTTATCCAGAACACTTCGTTGATAGGGACAGGTAACTTTGGTGGTCCAAATGGATCTCATTTTGGTATGTACCTACTCAAGCTTGATTTGAACGTATATCTATCTACATCACAAAAGAAAAATTCAATTAGCTACAACAACAGTCATATATATTGGGATAAAATCAAAAAACACTTTGACATATGTACCTTCATGAAAAATATGCATTCTGTAGTCAGTTTATGTAGCCTTTAGCAATGTATTTCTTGATATAGCGACCTTTGTACCCTAGGTCTATAGCCAATTGAGAAACTTGCATAGCATTCATGCTAGAGAGTTGCGGAGGATTCCTTAAAGTTCTTATTTGGGATGCATTGAGTTTAGGCACCTGGCCATCACCACCATGGGTTGCCCTACCACCTATATCCCTCTCTCTTAGTTGATCTGCAAGAGGAAGATTTCTTGTTTTATATTCCATTCTTGACCATGCATGATTTTCCTCCCTCCATTCATCAATTACTTTCTGGACAAGGTTGAAATCCTTATGCCCCTCCATCATAGGTAATTGTCCATACCGATTCGTCTCAATCATGCTACGCACATCTTTAGTCTCATCGAGTTGTAGTAAGTACGGCATCAACTCTCTCAGTAGAATATTATCATCCTTGTCTTGTACATCAAACGTTGAAGGAAATATGCAATTTGATGGAGGGCTAATGCAAGCCTTGTATGGGGAGTCATCAACAAGGATTGTCCTTCTAGCATCACATCCAAATGCCTTTGAGATTTTTGCGAAGGGTTTGAACATTGCCTCAACACCAACCTTGTCAGGCCTATTTATACTCGTCTTACTATAAGTGTAGCATCCTTGCTGAGACCATATAACAAACAAAGGGAGGCTCTCATTTGCATAATTTTGCAGCTTTCCTACCATATCAAGTACGTTATACTCCATCGCAGTTGACCAGATACCTACATTAAATCTTTGTAGCAAATTCTATGCACCCAGGATGAACAACCATATAACTATTTTTTCCATGCATAATAGACGGATGTATTGGAGACTTGAATAGGCAGCGACTTAATAACAGGCCATTCAAGTCTAATATGATTATTAATCGTGGCATATCCAAAGAAATTGTATGTGGATATAGATCCAAATTCTCCTTGAAGTTGTTGGCTTCTGACTCATCCAAATTGTCAGGTGCCATGATTTCATACATGTTTGCAACAACAATAAGATTATCTAGTTTTGTCCCCAATGTTGAGACAGTACGTTTGAATCCATGTTCTCTTCTAAAAGTATAGGATTCGTGATATTCCTTGCAATTTTCTCCATTTTTGGGGTTGTGTTTTCTTCTATACCTCCTGTATCCATCGCGTAATTGATAGTCCCCATTTTGGGTGGTATGTTGTCCTCTACATTTGATGTCTCCACATCCTTCCATGCATCATTGGTCCCTGTGGAAGTTGAGGAATATAGAAATATTTTGATTCTTTAGAGTGTATTCAACAATGTCGAAGCACAAAAGCATATGAAACTAATAAATAACAATAAAGTATGAACATTATCCATTGTCATTCACTGATTCCATTGTATTTTTGGGGAATGGCAAAAGTGCCAATCTCTCTAAAGGTCAATTGAGAATGCAAATAGTGCAATCTTTCTCTCTGAACTCATAGAGAGAATGGCAATAGTGCCATTCTTCTCTTGGGGTGGTGCTAGTGCCATTTTACATATAAGGTTATGGAGAATGCCACTAGTGCCTTTCTCTATACCCTCATTGGGAGGAGAGAATACTACTAGTGCCTCCCCCCATGTCCCAAAAGAAATGTACAATGCATGATCTGAAAGCATAGATACTGTATTACTTTGGTCCAATAGATTTGTAGAAAGCACCCAAATCAAAACTTTGGTAGCATAGTTAATACTATACAATTTTTAATCTCTGTAATGCTTTCAACTAACATAGATTCAAGAAAGGAACATAATAGTATTACCATTTCTACATAACCACAAAGAGAGAATGGCACTAGTGCCATTCTCCATATGAGGTCACATAAAATGTTAATAGTACCTCTTACGTATACCCCGACATAGGAAGAATGACACTAGTACCATTGCCCGTGTCATTATGTCACACAATTTTATCATACCTAATGTTTAATATCTTTAATATAATGAGAGTATGTGCAATCGAGAAAATCCATAAAAGTCATATTATTTTGAAACTGAATACACAAGGCATAAATGAGTAGCTAAAGACCTTGCTCCAAATCTTCCAATGTAATCTTTGGGATAGCTTCAAGATCTGCTTCAATTAAAGGTCACAAGTCTTCAATGTGATGCTCACCCTCTTTAATTCCTTCATCGATAGGTGAATCAGCTCTATGTGTCTCAAGAGGCCTCTCAATGCTAGACCAAATCTTAATATGGGGATTATTTGATGCATGTGCCACACACATAGCCTCGACCTCTATCGCCTGTTGGGATGTCTTCACCAGTGAGATCACTTTTCTTTTGCTTGACAATGCTTGTAATGCCACACATCCATTAGTAAAGACGTCAACAACAACTTCATGTTCCCTACTACAATAGCACCTGATGCACTCCTTGATGATGCCATGCTTCACAACCGCCTCTTTTTCATACTCATCGCCCTCATCAAAATAAAGAATATTGTCCTCAATTATTGTGTATGGCCTTGTGTTTTCTAACATGTGCTCAAATCCATCAAACCCATCATGTGAGCTGACAAATGACAAAAAATAGAAGGTCTCAGACAAACCCTTTTGTGCACTATCTGATTCATGGATAACACCCACAAACCTTCTATGCCAAAATCGAGCCTCTATCATTGCTTCCTTGAGATTTACCATCTCTATCATTGTCATAAATGATAGCAATGCATACTGTGACGGAGTGGCAACGGTCTCCATCAAGCCACAGAGCAACTTCTTGAAGGCATCCTTATCCCAACACATGCCTTTGGCAGATCCCTCTGAGGTGTCAAGCACACACAAGCTGATTGGAAGTTGTCCCTTGGAGTGACGTGTTAGAAAGCTCTCCCCCTCCATCTCCATGTTCACTTGAATAATTGTCCAAGGAAAACAAGACTGCGATGTAGACTTGTTACCCTCTATTGAACTAATCACCCAATCAACATAGATTGACGCGGCTTTTGGGAAATTAGGTGTGGACTTGCCAACTTGCAGCTTCTCTTTGACCCATGACTCACATGAACCCTTGAAGCTCTGATAAACAATTGAATCAATTTTGAAGTAAGTTGCAAGGGCATCCCATGTTTGATGTTGGGGCGAAGGGTGACGTGAGTTGAACTCCTTGATGAGCGCTTCTTTCAGGGCTCTATCATGCTTAATCTCCATTGCCCGTTGAGACATTTCAATGGAGTCCTTGTCTTTGCTTGACTTGACCAAGACTATTTCTTTAGACTCAATCTCTGCTTGAAGTGCATGTACATCTTCGTCTTCCAATCCTAGCAGATACCTCATATATGTTATTGTGGGATTTCGACCCTCAAGATCACCCTACTTCACCAATGTCAAAATCCTAATCCATTGTTTGTAGATGTCATCATTGTATGTGACCATGTGTGTGTCCTTGGTAGCAAAGTTTGTGCCCATTGATACGCTTGCAACTCCTACAAAATTCTATATAAAAAAATCAAAATCATCTTAGACATTCTTCTAATCCAAATCATGTAATAGAGATAAGAATGACACTAGTGTGATTCTCCCATTACCATGTCAAAAGCATGACTTGGTAACTAGAAGAATGGCACTAGTGCCATTCTCACATCAGGGAATTGACACTACTATCATTTCTTTTACAAAGCCATAAACATTCTTGAAATAAAAAATGCATACAAAACAAAGTTTATTAATCACATCCCAACTTTGTCGATCTTTATGCCCTTTGACAAGGCCTTGGGCTGGTTTCTTTGGTTGTCCAAATGCAATCCACTGTGCCCTTAGGTGTTGTAAGATATCGATATTTGGTTGATTTTTCAAAACGGTCTGTGCCTCCATGTTGGCCATTGATGATATCTTACAACTTGCTTCAACTGGTGCATTGACAACAATTCTCGCCTTCCTCCGTGTATAGAAACCTTTTCGTTGATTGAAGGCTTCTCCATGTGCTTTAGTTATAAATATCCTTGCAGCACAAATTGAATGCTGCCCTGCGAGAATCCAATAATTATACTCCTTTAACTTTTCCACCTTTATCTCTTCCTTGCACATCAGAGTATTTGTGCCTGTGTGGTAAGGCATAAGATATGCACATGTTGCAGGAGGTCGTGCATTCATTGCAAAACTCTTGACCAAGTCACTGACATAGCTGAGGGTCAATGTCCTGTACACATATTGGCTTGGTGCTCTAAAGCAATTCATCACTAGGATCAACACCTCAAACTCCAAACCAAATGGGAAGTACTCTACGTACTCCATCAAGCCTGTCATACTTGTGTCCTTCCTTTCCAATTTCTTTTGTAGTGCCTTAAAGTCAACATCTGGCTAGATTTTCTTAGACAGGATGATAGTTGCTTCAGATGATTTCTCACCATGTCCTGTTATATGTGTCTCACCACTCCCCGTTGCATCACCTCCACTTCCAGTTCCATCAGTGACTATTCCCGTACCTCCCTGTTTTCCTCCTAAAGTTGTCTCTTTGTCTTTAGCCTCTAGTTTATCCCCAATGCTTGTTTTTCCATCTGGCCTTATTTCCTTCTCATCTGTTGTTTCCTCCTCACCGGTCTCTCTAGCCTTCTCTTTCAATGTGTTCTGAGACACTTGAGAGCTTGATCCCTCAACGTCACTTTTCTTGGTTCTTTCTACTCTTTTTTATATCTTGCTTTATCCCTTTTGTTACCAAATCAAAGCTTTCTAATATCTGTTGATTGGTATAATTTTCTGGCTCATTAATCCAACCCCTAGATATCATCGTGTACTCCCCAGTAGCATTCATCCTCGCATGATGAAAACAAGCAGGATCCAATTGATACACATTGCCTCCCAATGTATGAATTTTGAGACAAGGAACGTTGTCTTTCTCGGTATCCTCCATCTCTTTAACGTGTCCAACATCTTCAAAAGTTGTTCCTTGGATGTTCACAAAACAATGCACTTTATGGAGTTCGTTATTGCATATATCCAAAAACCATCCTCTTCCAGAACTAACTCCATCATAAACTGACACCTCTCGAACCTTTCTCTTTCCCTTGCTAGCCATTCTTGCAATGTTCTGTTAACAAAAGAACCAAGGACACAATGAAATGTATAATAGAAAATCATAACTGTACTAGGAAATATTACAACCACAATGCAACTTCTATTAACAAAATAACCAAGGCGAAGCAACTTATATATGCATTATGAAAAACTACACCAACACAGTAAGCAAATATACACAATATCAAAGTTAAGATGGTTATAATAAAGAATGGTATTCGTGCCATTCTCCAACATAATATGATGTTAGAAGAGTGTCACAAATGCCATTGAACACATGGATTGTGAGTTTGTTCAGAATGGCACAAGTGCCATCCTCCGTGAGAGTTTAAGGATAATGCCACTGGTGCCATCCTCCATGATGTTAAGGAGAATGGCAGAAGTTCGATTCATCACATGGCACCACTACCATTCTCCACTGGTGGCATTCTACACAGAGATTGACACAATTCCATATGATCTCTACACAGCGGAGACAGTGATCACTACATAGAAGAATGCACATTTGAGATTAGGATTCCTTATGCAAGTTTTCAGGTCATGGTATGAGATTGGCACCACTACCATTCTCCACTGGTGGCATTCTCCACATAGATTGACACAATTCCATATGATCTCTACACAGCGGAGACAGTGAACACTACATAGAAGAATGCACATGTGAGTTTAGCATTCCTTGTGCATGTTTTCAGGTCATGGTATGAGATTGGCACCACTGCCATTCTCCACTGGTGGCATTCTCCATAGAGATTGACACAAATCCATATGATCTCTGCACATGTGAGTTTAGGCTTCTCAATGCCATTTCTTAGGGCCTAATAAGAGATTGGCACCACTACAATTCTCCACTTGTACAGATGTTTACCTTACTATTCTAGGAGGGGTATTCTAGTGATCATAGGAGAGTGGTGTCCTATTCCATTCCACATGTGAGTTTGATGATCTCAGTGTCATTATGTAGTTGCCAGCATGAGATTGGCATCACTGCCATTCTCCGCTAGTGGTAGTCTAGACAAACTAAACCTATAGATTGACATTCCACTAATTTTATTGGCTGTAGTAGGATAATGGCAAAAGTCTCGCAAAAGTGCCAATGCACATGTGAGTTTAGGATTCCTTGTGCATGTTTTCACGTCATGGTATGAGATTGGCACCACTGCCATTCTCCACTGGTGGCATTCTCCATAGAGAATGACACAATTCCATATGATCTCTACACAGCGGAGACAGTGATGACTACATAGAAGAATGCACATGTGAGTTTAGGCTTCTCAATGCCATTTCTTAGGGCCTAATAAGAGATTGGCACCACTCCCATTCTCCACTTGTACAAATGTTTACCCTACCATTCTAGGAGCGGTATTCCTGTGATGATAGGAGAGTGGTGTCCGATTTCAATCCACATGTGAGTGTGATGATCTCAATGTCATTATGTAGGTGCCACCATGAGTTTGGCATCACTGCCATTGTCCACTAGTGGTAGTCTAGATAAACTAAACCTATAGATTGACATTCCAAGGCCTAATAAGAGATTGACACAATTCCATATGATCTCTACATAGCGAAGACAGTGACCACTACATAGAAGAATGCACATGTGATTTTAGGCTTCTCAATGCCATTTCTTAGGGCCAGCATGAGTTTGGCATCACTGCCATTCTCCGCTATGGTAATCTAGACAAACTAAACCTATAGATTGACATTCCACTAATTTTATTGGCCGGAGTAGGATAATGGCAAAAGTGCCAATGCACATGTGAGATTAGGATTCCTTGTGCATGTTTTCAGGTCATGGTATGAGATTGGCACCACTGCCATTCTCCACTGGTGGCATTCTCCATAGAGATTGACACAATTCTATATGATCTATACATAGCGGAGATAGTGATCACTACATAGAAGAATGCACATTACCACTAGCGAAGAATGGCAGTAGGATAATGGCAAAAGTGCCAATGCACATGTGAGTTTAGGATTCCTTGTGCATGTTTTCAGGTCATCACTACATAGAAGAATGCACATGTGAGTTTAGGCTTCCCAATGCCATTTCTTAGGGCCTAATAAGAGATTGGCCCACTGCCATTCTCCACTTGTACAAATGTTTACCCTACTATTCTAAGTTTAGGCTTCACAATGCCATTTTCTAGGGCCTAATAAGAGATTGGCACCACTGCCATTCTCCGCTTGTACGAATGTTTACCCTAATATTCTGAGAGGGGTATTCCAAGGATAAGAGGATAATGGTGCCCGATTCCAATCCACATGTGAGTTTGAGGATCTCAGTGTCATTATGTAGTTGCCTGCATGAGATTGGCATCACTTCAATTCTCCACTGGTGGCAGTCTAGATAAACTAAACTTGTATATTGATATTCCACAAATTTTATTGGCTGTAGTAGTATACTTGCAAAAGTGCCAATGCACATGTGAGTTTAGGATTCCTCGTGCCATTTTTAAGGTCTTGGTATGCTACCATTCTCCACTGGTGGCATTCTCCACAGAGATTGACACAATTCCATATGATATTTACACAGCGGAGATAGTGATCACTACATAGAAGAATGCACATGTGAGTTTGATGGTCTCAGTGTCATTATGTATTTGCCAGCATGAGATTGGCATCACTGCCATTCTCCACTAGTAGTAATCTAGACAAACTAAACCTGTAGGTTGACATTCCACTATATTTATTGGCTGTAGTAGGATTATGGCAAAAGTTTCAATGCACATGTGAGTTTGATGATCTCATTGTCATTATGCAGTTGCCAGCATGAGATTGGCATCACTGCCATTCTCCACTAGTGGTAGTGCCAATGCACATGTGAGTTTAGGATTCCTTGTGCATGTTTCTAGGTCATGGTATGAGATTGGCACCACTGCCATTCTCCACTGATGGCATTCTCCACAGAGATTGACACAAATCCATATGATCTCTACACAGCGGAGACAGTGATCACTACATAGAAGAATGCACATGTGAGTTTAGGCTTCTCAATGCCATTTATTAGGGCCTAATAAGAGATTGGCACCACTGCCATTCTCCACTTGTACAAATGTTTACCCTACTATTCTAGGAGGGGTATTCCAGTGATCATAGGAAAGTGGTGTCCTATTCCATTCCACATGTGAGTTTCATGATCTCAGAGATTGACACAATTCCATATGATCTCTACAAAGCGGAGACAGTGATCACTACATAGAAGAATGCACATGTGAGTTTAGGATTCCTTGTGCATGTTTTCAGGTCATGGTATGAGATTGGCACCACTGCCATTCTCCACTGGTGGCATTCTCCACAGAGATTGACACAATTCCATATGATCTCTGCACATGTGAGTTTAGGCTTCTCAATACCATTTCTTCGGGCCTAATAAGAGATAATAAGAGATTGGCACCACTGCCATTCTCCACTTGTACAAATGTTTACCCTACTATTCTAGGAGGGGTATTCAAGTGATCATAGGAGAGTGGTGTCCGATTCCAATCCACATGTGAGTTTAATGATCTCAGTGTCATTATGTAGTTCCAAGCATGAGATTGGCACCACTGCCATTCTCCGCTAGTATGTGAGTTTTGGATTCCTTGTGCATGTTTTCAGGTCATGGTATGAGATTAGCACCACTGCCATTCTCCACTGGTGGCATTCTCCACAGAGATTGACACAATTCCATATGATCTCTACACAGCGGAGACAATGCTCACTACATAGAAGAATGCACATGTGAGTTTAGGCTTCTCAATGCCATTTCTTAGGGCCTAATAAGAGATTGGCACCACTGCCATTCTCCACTTGTACAAATGTTTACCCTACTATTCTAGGAGGGGTATTCCAGTGATCATAGGAGAGTGGTGTCCAATTCCAATCCACATGTGAGTTTGATGATCTCAGTGTCATTATGTAGGTGCAACCATGAGTTTGGCATCACTGCCATTCTCGACTAGTGGTTGTCTAGACAAACTAAACCTATAGATTGACATTCCACTACATAGAAGAATGCACATTACCACTAGCGGAGCATGGCAGTAGGATAATGGCAAAAGTTCCAATGCACATGTGAGTTTAGGATTCCTTGTGCATGTTTTCAGGTCATGGTATGAGATTGGCACCACTGCCATTCTCCACTGATGGCATTCTCCATAGAGATTGACACAAATCCATATGATCTCTACACAGCGGAGACAGTGATCACTACCTAAAAGAATGCACATGTGAGTTTAGGCTTCTCAATGCCATTTATTAGGGCCTAATAAGGGATTGGCACCACTGCCATTCTCCACTTGTACAAATGTTTACCCTACTATTCTAGGAGGGGTATTCCAGTGATCATAGGAGAGTGGTGTCCTATTCCATTCCACATGTGAGTTTGATGATCTCAGAGATTGACACAATTCCATATGATCTCTACACAGCAGAGATAGTGATCACTACATAGAAGAATGCACATGTGAGTTTAGGATTCCTTGTGCATGTTTTCAGGTCATGGTATGAGATTAGCACCACTACCATTCTCCACTGGTGGCATTCCCCACAGAGATTGACACAATTCCATATGATCTCTACACAGCGGAGACAGTGATCACTACATAGAAGAATGCACATGTGAGTTTAGGCTTCTCAATGCCATTTCTTAGGGCCTAATAAGAGATTGGCACCACTGCCATTCTCCACTTGTACAAATGTTTACCCTACTATTCTAGGAGGGGTATTCCAGTGATCATAGGAGAGCGGTGTCCGATTCCAATCCACATGTGAGTCTGATGATCTCAGTGTCCTTATGTAGGTGCAACCATGAGTTTGGCATCACTACCATTCTCCACTACTGGTTGTCTAGACAAACTAAACCTATAGATTGACATTCCACTACATAGAAGAATGCACATTACCACTAGTGGAGAATGGTAGTAGGATAATGGCAAAAGTGCCAATGCACATTTGAGATTGGCACCACTGCCATTCTCCACTGGTGGCACTCTCCATAGAGATTGACAAAATTCCATGTGATCTCTGCACATGTGAGTTTAGGCTTCTCAATGCCATTTATTAGGGCCTAATAAGAGATTGGCACCACTGCCATTCTCCACTTGAACAAATGTTTACCCTACTATTCTAGGAGGGGTATTCCAGTGATCATAGGAGAGTGGTGTCCTATTCCATTCCACATGTGAGTTTGATGATCTCAGAGATTAACACAATTCCATATGATCTCTACATAGCAGAGAGAGTGATCACTACATAGAAGAATGCACATGCGAGTTTAGGATTCCTTTATATGTTTTCAGGTCATGGTACGAGATGGCACCACTGCCATTCTCACTGGTGGTATTCTCCACAGAGATTGACACAATTCCATATGATCTTTGCACATGTGAGTTTAGGCTTCTCAATGCCATTTCTTAGGGCCTAATAAGAGATTGGCACCACTGCCATTCTCCACTTGTACAAATGTTTACCCTACTATTCTAGAAGGGGTATTCCAGTGATCATAGGAGAGTGGTGTCCTATTCCATTCCACATGTGAGTTTGATGATGTCAGTGTCATTATGTAGTTGCAAGCATGAGATTAGCACCACTACCATTCTTCGCATGTTTTCAGGTCATGGTATGAGATTAGCACCACTGCCATTCTCCACTGGTGGCATTCTCCACAGAGATTGACACAATTCCATATGATCTCTACACAGTGGAGATAGTGATCACTACATAGAAGAATGCGCATGTGAGTTTAGGCTTTCCAATGCCATTTCTTAGGGCCTAATAAGAGATTGGCACCACTGCCATTCTCCACTTGTACAAATGTTTACCCTACTATTCTAGAAGGGGTATTCCAGTGATCATAGGAGAGTGGTGTCTGACTCCAATCCACATGTGAGTCTGATGATCTCAGTGTCATTATGTAGGTGCAACCATGTGTTTGGCATCACTGCCATTCTCCACTACTGGTTGTCTAGACAAACTAAACCTATAGATTGACATTCCACTACATAGAAGAATGCACATTACCACTAGTGGAGAATGGCAGTAGGATAATGGCAAAAGTTCCAATGCACATGTGCGATTGGCACCACTGCCATTCTCTACTGGTGGCATTCTCCACAGAGATTGACACAAGTCCATGTGATCTCTACACATGTGAGTTTAGGCTTCTCAATGCCATTTCTTTGGGCCTAATAAGAGATTGGCACCACTGCCATTCTCCACTGGTGGCATTCTCCACAGAGATTGAGACAATTCCATATGATCTCTGCACATGTGAGTTTAGGCTTCTCAATGCCATTTCTTAGGGCATAATAAGAGATTGGCACCACTGCCATTCTCCACTTGTACAAATGTTTACCCTACTATTCTAGGAGGGGTATTACAGTGATCATAGGAGAGTGGTGTCCTTTTCCATTCCACATGTGAGTTTGATGATCTCAGTGTCATAGTGTAGTTGCAAGCATGAGATTGGCATCACTGCCATTCTCCGCTAGTGGTAATCTAGACAAACTGAACCTATAGATTGGCATTCCACTACATAGAAGAATGCACACTACCACTAGCGGAGAATGGCAGTAGGATAATGGCAAAAGTGCCAATGCACATGTGAGTTTAGGATTCCTTGCGCATGTCTTCACGTCATGGTATGAGATTGGCACCACTGCCATTCTCCACTGGTTGCATTCTCCACAGAGATTGACACAAATCCATATGATCTCTACACAGCGGAGAGAGTGATCATTACATACAAGAATGCACATTACCACTAGCGGAGAATGGCAGTAGGATAATGGCAAAAGTGCCAATGCACATGTGAGTTTAGGATTCCTTGTGCATGTTTTCAGGTCATGGTATGAGATTGGCACCACTACCATTCTCCACTAGTGGCATTCTCCACAGAGATTGGCACAATTCCATATGATCTCTGCACATGTGAGTTTAGGCTTCTCAATGACATTTCTTAGGGCCTAATAAGAGATTGGCACCACTGCCATTCTTCACTTGTACAAATGTTTACCCTACTATTCTAGGAGGGGTATTCCAGTGATCATAGGAGAGTGGTGTCTGATTCCAATCCACATGTGATTTTGATGATCTCAGAGATTGACACAATTCCATATGATCTCTACATAGCGGAGACAGTGATCACTACATAAAAGAATGCACATGTGCGTTTAGGATTCCTTGTGCGCCACTGCCATTCTCCACTGGTGGCATTCTATAATGGCAAAACTGCCAATCCACATGTGAGTTTATGATTCCTTGTGCATGTTTTCAGGTCATGGTATGAGATTGGCACCACTACCATTCTCCACTGTTGGCGTTCGCCACAGAGATTAACACAATTCCATATGATCTCTACACAACGGAGACAGTGATCACTACATAGAAGAATGCACATGTGAGTTTAGGCTTCTCAATGCCATTTCTTAGAGCCTAATAAGAGATTGGCACCACTACCATTCTCTTGTACAAATGTTTACCCTACTATTCTAGGAGGGATATTCCAGTGATCATAGGAGAGTGGTGTCCGATTCCAATCCACATGTGAGTCGGATGATCTCAGTATCATTATGTAGGTGCCAACATGAGTTTGGCATCACTGCCATTCTCCACTAGTCGTTGTCTAGACAAACTAAACCTATAGATTGACATTCCAAGGCCTAATAAGAGATTGACACAATTCCATATGATCTCTACACAGTGGAGACAATGATCACTACATAGAAGAATGAGCATGTGAGTTTAGGCTTCTCAATGCCATTTCTTAGGGACTAATAAGAGATTGGCACCACTGCCATTCTCCACTTGTCCAAATGTTCACCCTACTATTCTAGGAGGGGTATTCCAATGATCATAGGAGATTTGTGTCCGATTCCAATCCACATGTGAGTTTGATGAACTCAGAGATTTCCATATGATCTCTACACAGCGGAGACAGTGATCTCTACATAGAAGAATGCACATGTGAGTTTAGGATTCCTTGTGCATGTTTGCAGGTCATGTTATGAGATTGGCACCACTACCATTCTTCACTAGTGGCATTCTCCACAGAGATTGACACAATTCCATATGATCTCTACATAGCGGAGACAGTGATCACTACATAGAAGAATGCACATTACCACTAGCGGATAATGGTACTAGGATAATGGCAAAAGTGCCAATGCACATGTGAGTTTAGGATTCCTTGTGCATGTTTTCAGGTCATGGTATGAGATTGGCACCACTACCATTCTCCACTGGTGGCATTCTCCACAGAGATTGACACAAATCCATATGATCTCTGCACAGTAGAGACAGTGATCACTACATAGAAGAATGCACTTGTGAGTTTAGGCTTCTCAATGCCATTTCTTAGGGACACGATGTGCATTTCGGATAGGAACAAAGCCGTGGTTCATTGAGCAAGAGGCAATGGGAACGACAGTCGATTGGGCTGAGGTGGCTGCTCGCACGGTATAAGTTTACTCCTACTTGTAATCTCACTTTTTAATTTAAGTTCCAATCTAATTTTTGATTTATATGGTTCACTCTTAGGGTCAAAGCTCAAGCGTCCCATCATCGGAGGCGAGTGATCAACAAGGGCAAGGATCGAACGCAGGTGCTGAGGACGAGGGAGAAGACGCAGGCGTCGAGGACCAAGGAACAGGCCAACATCAAGACAAAGATGATTCGGATTCGGATGATTAGTGGTAGTAGCATTTTGTATATCCGCTCATTTGAGCAATTTTGTATCGCCCTTTCACAGGGTAATTTTGTTACAAACACTGTTGTATATGTTCGACATGTATATGCATTTTTTACTCATTATTTCACAAGAACAATTTTGTATCACCCTGCAAGCAAGGGGAATTTTGTTATAAAAAACTTTCTTTTGTAATTACAAAAAAAAAAAAGGATTAGTGGGGCTAAACAGGGCCAAAAGGAAGCCCTGTTTAGCCCCACTAACCCTTTTTTTTTACTTCTGTTAATCGTCGCTATATAGCGACGTTTACCAGTGTCGCTATATAGCGACGATTAACAGTGTCGCTATATAGCGACGTTTGCATCGTCGCTATATAGCGACGTTTGCCAGCGTCGCTATATAGCGACGCTACTTTTCTGATGATTTTAGCGACTTTTATAGCGACCTTTGCACCCGTGAAAAAAAAAAAATTAATGTAAAAAGCGTCGGTATTTCCGTCGAAAAATGGCCTATGCCTTGTAGTGCAAGTTCCAAGCTCAACATGGTTGATTAAAAATGTTGAGGATGCAATGTCTGGAGTTAATGTTCCATTGACAAATGTGGATGCACGCTTAGAAGGTAAAGGAGAAGATGTAATGTCATTGTATGAAGCCAAGGTACAAGAAGAAATCTTAGAAGATAAAGGAGAAGACATAATGTCACCCTCAGAGATAATGTCAAAAGAGGTGATAACAAAAAAAAGACTAGCAGTGGTAATAGATTTGAAAGGGTTATTGCTCGAGCGTTGTTTTTCGAAGTCAAACAAACATATGAGCTTGCACAATGGGAAGCATTGGCTTGTTCTTCGTCCTGGGTGTTTAGAGTTTCTACAATGGTTGCTCGATCACTGCCATGTTGTCATTTGGTCCACTAGAGGAGAAAAGGGCATGGTGCAACACATGCTGGGACACTTTGGAGCATCATGTTAACAGAAAGTTACATTTCTTTATGGTTTGGGGTGCGATGGCATGCCACAAGCATACAAAGAGTAGAATCATTTGACCAGATAGGATGAATGTGGAAGCAGAGTTTAAACCATTAATGAGAGTGTGGTGTTGTTTCAAAGAGGAATGCAAACCAGCAAGAACAGTGTTCATTGACGTTTCGCCTTACACGGGTTGTGTTAATCCAGCAGAAAATTGCATTTTCCCTACAAAATTTGATATAGATTGTGGTGATTCTATTTTGCTTCATGAGTTATTGCCATACCTACAGATGCTAGATGACGTAGTAGATGTGCGCAGTGCCATCTCTTCTAACAGATTTGGTCAAGCTCCGATTGTCGAAGGGCATGATATGTTCTATTATTTTCAACCACTGATCCTTGAATTCAAAGAAAAAAACAAAGAAGTGCTTGAAAGGATGAATGTCGAATCTCATATGTCTACTCGTAGTTCAAAAAAAGACACAGAGAAAGGTATTGCTTCACCTATGACCAAAACTAGAGTGAGAGGGACTTGTCCTACTACAAGAAGTATGGTGCATGCTCAACATGTTACATTGAATGAAGAGGAAGAATGCATGCTAGGAAAAATTGCCAAAATGGGACCGTTGAAAGATAGCGAGGCAAAACGCTTTGCTATGGTTCTTGGATGCAAGGAAAGGGGAATCACTGCTGATGCTGCAAGGGCATTCTTAGCCAACTTGATTCAATTTTATTGCATAGACTACCCTTAGTGAATCTGGGTGATCTTGTTAATTAGAGTTATAGACACAAATGCTCAGCTAAAACATTTGTACCTACATTTTGATTTATATTTGGACACTATTTGGTTAGATTCAATTTGCAAAACATTATGTTTCAATTTGTTTTGTGAAAAAATTAATAGACATTGAGTTAGTACCTTGTGGCAAAAATGCTTTGTGCTTTGTGATGTGAGTTTGTATTCCTTTACTAAAAGAATGATTCTTTGATTTTAAACATATGATAGGTGTTGTAGATTGTCCTAAAAAGTTGAAGAGCTATCTTATTACAAATTTTGATCCTGCATCCAATGGCTTATGGAAACATGAATTGCCCATACCCATTGAGCACGTGTTCGAAATGAATGGCATCCATTATGAAGTAAAGAAATCAACAATACCTGGGGCAAGATATGGTCTTTTTGTACATACGAGCATCAAGAAGAAACAAGATTTGATGGTATATAATGGTCCAAAGTATGATTATGATACTTGGAGATCTCTCCTCAAGTTTTTCCCAAGGATGAAGACTTATGGAATGTTTGAAGATCCATTCATTGAGCCATTGACAGATGTGAAATGTATTGTGGGAGATGTATTGTATGGAAACATTGCTGGATATATAAATAGCTCAATGTATTATAAAGAAAGAACAAATGTTATATTTGTATACATCCCTAAGCTACCACCTTGGGCTCAAAAGTCACAAGGAGATTTGAGTGACCATGGCTACATTACTGTGCAAACCATAAAGGATATCTCCTTCAGAGATGAGCTACTTTGTGAGTATGAATACTAGTATGGAATTGTTAATGATTATGTTAAACGATGTGATGCAAAATTTAGTTGCAAATTTGGCTATGTATCAATGGTTTTGATTATATTTAGCACGAGAAAGAAATTAAAAAAAAGGTTTTTATCAAGACCATGTCTCTGAGTTTCATGAGCTCTATTGTGATGGAGAGTTTCACGAGCTCTATTGTGATGGAACAGCATTTTTGAACACCACATTTATATGATGGATGTCAAAGCTCTACCATAATCCTATTGCATATGTCAATAGTGCAATTTATCAACATAGAAACATATGCATGCATATGGCATTAATTTGATACATCTAATATACCAAATAAAAATTGACAGTTGTTGCAAGTTTAATTTTGTTTTTGAACACCACATTTATATGATGGATGTCAAAGCTCTATAACAATCCTATTGCATATATCAATACTGCAATCTAATTTACTCCAATGAATCTTCCTAACATAACATCTATAAATTGGCTTTTGTTTGTGGTTTTGATGTATATGAAACAACAAACATCTTTCTTTCACTAGCAAATCAACAAATGTTTTGGCCATGGGACCATGTTCACATCTATTAAGGCCTTTTGCCATAGCAACATATGGAAGCTTGTTGCTTGCACAAGGAACTCTAAACCTTTGTCTATATAGTAAAAAAAAGGTATTTTGCTAGATACATATGAACGTATCTAGCAAAATTCCGGAATAGTAAATTCTGAACATTTACTAGATTGTCTATATAGTAAGTAATTTATTATATAGCAAATGATTAACATTAATTTGCTAGATATACTATATCTAGTAAATTTGTATATAGGAAAACCAAGGAGTATCTATGTAGATAAGATTTTACTATATGGCAAATCTATATTATAAGTTTACTAGTAAGACTAATTCTAGTAAATTTAGCAATATAGTAAAACCAAGCATTTTCCATATAGACAAGAATTTACTATATAGTTAAGTTTTTACTATATAGCAAATCTATATCCTAAGTTTACTAGTAAGACTAATTCTAGTAAATTTAGCAATATAGTAAAACCGAGCATTTTTCATATAGACTAGCAAATTTACTTTAGAATGTTACTATATAATAGATTCACTATAGTAACTCTATCTATGTAGTAAAAGCTGAGATTGATAAATTTTATATATTACAAAATCAATTTTTACTCACACAATTAAATTTCCATATACATCGTATTAGAAAATGTAAAGTGACATTTAGAATGAATTAAAGATAACTGCATAATCAAGATGTAGAATGCAAACTCATCTTCAAAGAAAGAAAGAAACAACTAAGAAACTTTATAAAAATATTAAACAACATGAATACTTGCATACTTATTGGACATCAAGAAACAAAAATAGAGTTCATCCAATTGTTCAAAATGCACATGTATCATTCCGATACATGTACATCATTAAGACTGAATTATTCATCCAATTGTTCAAAATGCATCCAATTGTTCATCCAAAAATAGAGTTCATCCAATTGTTCTAAATGCACACATGTCATTCCGATACATGTACATCATCAAGACTCAAAATGTGTCTTCATGCTTCTTTACAATAACTTTTTTTGCTAAAACTAGCCAATCCACTATAGCTTTCCTCATTGCAGGCAAGCTATGCTCAGTTTTGTGTCCATGGAAAGTAGGGTCTCTTTTGATAATGTTGTAGTTAGTCTTTAGAGATGCATACATTTCATTAATAGTATGTATCTCTAAAAACTTCAAGAGAATTGTCTCTTGATCCTCTTCACAAAATTCATCAACCTGAAAGAAGCAATAAAAATATATTATAATCCTTGTTTACTAATTTATAAAAAGAAGAATGCATCATATTTAAAAAAAGAGCTTACTTGAGAAGACATATCAACACAAAAATCGAGGTCCTTCTCGACATGGATGGCATTAAGCTCCTATGAAAGGAAAACAAGTAGTAAAGAGTAATCTTTTATATAACGTAAAATGGAAACCAACTACCAAATATGTATGCATGATTTTACATGTAAGATATATGATTTAAAGTAGAAAAACTAAAATAATAAATACCTTCAGTCTTTGTTGCTTTTTAGCAGCTTTACTTGCCTTCATTTTTTGCATGTTTTTTTTCATCTTCTCACTCCACTTTAAAGAAGAATAAATATTAAGTTCTAGATTCCCATGTGAGACAAACGAAAAAAAAACGATGCATAAGAATTAACATTAAACCCGTTATAAAGAGGTATAATGTATACCTTTGGTGTGCGCTTGCTCTTTCTTGCAATTGACATATCCTCAGGATTTAGCGAAGTCTCATGAACGCAAGTTTGATTCAAATCCTCAACCTAAATCATTAAAAAATACTAATTAGATATCCATATTAAACTCAACTGATATAATATAAAATGGCAACGATAATCAATTTTCCAACCTGTTCTGTCTCTTGCAATAACTCCATGAAAGATTTAGATGCTGAAAAATGATGATCTTCAGTCATTGCTAACTCTTGTGGCATTTCTGGGCAATAAACACCTTCTCCTACCTAACAAAGATTACATAATTCTTATAAACAAATTCACAAGAAAATAAGTATAAATTACAATGTATATGAAATATGTGATACAAACCTGAACCAACATTTCACTACCGTGTTCCAAGTCATATTGACATGGAGCATGATCCTTTATAGATGCAGCTACTATAAGTTGTTCTTCCTCCTATCATCATTATAATAAAATGCTCAAGAATTAACACATGTATAATGACTTAAACGTATAGAAGGGAAATACAAATTTGAAAATAAATCATCAAACTTACATATCCCTGCAAAACTTGTTCTTCTTTCTCAAATAATGCACCAATTGTTTCTTGCAATAATTATAATATAGTGAATTTATTTAAATATAAAAGAAGAACATAATAGACAATTTGCAATATGAAGAAAGATATTACCATAGAAGATCCCACTGAAGAGCCCGCAGAAGAGGTGATGCTTTTTCTTTTTTTGTACTTTCGGCTTGCTTGCATTGTTCGAACATAGTACATATAAACATCTTCTTGATTCCAAAAGTATGTAGCTCCGGGAAACTTAAGTGGCAAAATTTGATCATAGTTATCTTGAATAAAATCCTTGATTTTTTGTTGTTCATCTTTATTGTGCCGTAAATCCATAATAATCTCATTATTTTTGACCCACAATTGCACTGTACGATGGTTTTTACAGTAAGTCACATTTTGGTTATCCCTGCAATGGCGTAGTAAAAAATCCCTTCCATAGAGCATGCCACACTCACGATCTGCCAACTTTGGGGGTCGAAAAATTTGATCATAAGTAGGAATCTCTAGCAAAGATACATCACCACTATTTGTTTGCATTGTGCATCGTTGAGGCATTTTGGACATCTCTTTACTCATGGAGCTTACCACATGCAATCTTTTTGAAGAGCTAGTATTATTTCCCTTTAGCTGCTCTACTGTCTTTTGTAGTTGAGAGATAGTTTCCAATAAGGATTCCAAATTCGGTACATCGGGAGAAGACATAGTAAACTCTTGTTAGAGTTAGCTCAAATGTCCACCTCTCATGTAACCCACCAATATTCTGTGTACCCAATGTTGTAAGGCCCCCATATGAGGAGAAGCCATGATGGGTATCGGATATTGGGAGGGATCCCCAGTTTAGACACTGGAAGGGGTCTTAGAGTAGACCAGATGGTTATGAGACGGCTTAGGAGCCAAGAGTAGATACCCGTCTGCAAAAAGGGGGGGTTCGGGGGGGCGATAGCCCCCCCGATAGCAGGGGGTCCGGGGGGCGCAGGCCCCCGGTGGGGGTCTGGGGGCAAAGCCCCTAGCGGCAGGGTCCGGGGGCTGCCGGTAGCCCCAGGCCCAGCCCCAGGCCCGACGGTATGACCTATGCGCGATCCTTCATCTGCCCGCCGGCATGTTTTCTGAAGGGTCGGCTGGTCTTCCAGGCCGACTGTCTATTAGGCCGACTGCCTATTACAGGGCCGACCGTCAACCACTTACACTATATAAGTGGCCACCCCCTATCATCAGATCACCAGTTCTTCATGCTCATAGTCCTCCGTCCAGCATCTGTCTAGATCACCATCGAAGCTCTGTCTGTAGAGCGCACGGGTGGACAGCCAACCATCAGTTGTATCAGCAATTTGGTATATCAGAATTTTTGTATTCTCTCCAGCAGCTTTCCATCGTGTACTTGCGTTTGTTGTTATCTTCCGCTGTGTACTATTTTCTTACATGGTATCAGAGCTCAGGCTATCTGAGTAACGACTTTATTGCAAGTTCAACGAGCTTTGTTAGCAAAGGCTACTAGGAGTGATGGCTGCACCAACCCCGTTGCAAATTCATCCACCTGCCTTCAATGAAGGCAAGCTCGATGGGACGAATTATACTTTGTGGAAATTCAAGATCAGCGCGATCTTGGATTCATATGAGCTTCTGGATACTGTTCTGGGATTGGATCCAGAACCGGTTGGATGACCGAATCCAAACAACCCCAACGTCATAACGCCACCGAATGCAGATCTTCTTCGGGCATGGAAACGAAGGAACGCAGATGCACTCTGCGCTCTTGTTACCAGTTCAAGTGATTCTGTTTTGACTCTGATTCAGCATACAGACAAGGCAAGTGAGGCTTGGAACATACTGAAAGGTCCGTATGAAACGCGGAATCAGACCAGAATTCAAAATCTGGAGAATATGCTTGCTGCAGAGAGGTGCTCTGATGGAGAATCAGCTGAGACATTCATCACACAGATCAAGAATCTATGTGATCAGATGGCGGCGGTTGGGATTACAAAGACTAGCGAAGAGTTGGCCAGAAGGTGCATTTGGATCCTTCCACAAAAGTACGATGCGTTGGTCACGACACTCAACACGCAGGTAAGTGCGATGCTTCTAGAGGAGGAGATGCGAATGAAGACCCGCGATGGCGGAAGTGATGCAGCATTCTCAACCACATCCAAAGGGAAGGGTGGAGAGAAGAAGAATGGTAAGAAGAAGAAGTTTTCAGGTAAGTGCCACTACTGCAACAAAAGCGGTCACATGATCAAGGATTGCAGAAAGAAGCAGCAGGACGAAAAGAATGGCACTACACAGTCTTCTTCGAAAGGCAAGGAATCTGCCAACACAGTTGAAACTGAGTTGGAGCAATGGGTTGCAATTGAAGAATTATGCTCCTCAACAGAAGTTTCAACAACGAATGATTCGTGGCTCCTAGGTTTGCAGACTAAAGAAGGCATTGTACGGGCTGAAACAGGCCCCAAGGGCATGGTACCAACGGATTGATAGCTTTCTCATATCTATTGGTTTCTCAAAAAGTGCTTCTGATGCTAACCTGTATGTTTGTAAGCAGGATGGCAAGTATGTGGTAATAGTCCTTTACGTGGATGACTTGATCATCACAGGAGATCATGAGAAGATGCTGCAACAGTTGAGGGAGTCGTTGAGTTCCGAGTTTGAGATGACAGGTTTGGGGCTCATGCACTTTTGCCTCAGCATTGAGGTTTGGCAAAAACCTGGCAGGATTTTCATCTCTCAGCAGAGATATGCTCGCGAGATCTTGAAGGCATTCGATATGACCGAGTGTAAGGACGTGGTCTCTCCCATGGAGGTGAATGGTAAGCTCTCAGTGGAGGATGCATCACCACTTGTCGACATCAAGGAGTATAGGAAACTTGTGGGGAGTCTCATTTTTCTATGCAACACTAGACCTGATATCAGCTTTGCAGTTGGTGTACTTAGTAGGTTCTCAAATCAACCTCGAGAGAACCATTGGAAAGTAGGGATGCATGTGCTAAAGTACGTGAAAGGTACACTGGAGTATGGCATTACCTACAGAGCAGGGAAGACCTTGGCGGGTTACTGTGACTCAGATTGGGCGGGAGATTGTGATTCTAGAAAGTCAGTTTCTGGATATTGTTTCTCACTTGGTTCAGGAGTGTTCTCTTGGATTAGCAAGAAGCAACCAACAGTGGCACTATCTTCGATGGAAGCTGAGTACAAGGCAGCATGCATTGCTGCTTGTGAAGCAGTTTGGCTAAGGAGGATCCTGCAAGACATAGGAGTTCCAATCGAAGATGCGACGGTTCTAAAATGCGACAATCAGAGTTGCATGGCCATCGCAAAGAATCCTGTGTTCCATGCTCGTACAAAGCACATAGAGATCCAGTATTACTACGTACGAGAGCTCATCGAGGATGGAGTCATAGAGCTGGAGTATTGTCCCACAGAGGACAATTGCGCAGACATCTTCACGAAGGCTTTTGGGAGTGATTTATTGTTGCGGCATCTACATCGACTCGGCATTGGTCCGAACACGTAGTTCATCTTCGGGTGAACATTGAGGGGGGGTGTTAGAGTTAGCTCAAATGTCCACCTCTCATGTAACCCACCAATATTCTGTGTACCCAATGTTGTAAGGCCCCCATATGAGGAGAAGCCATGATGGGTATCGGATATTGGGAGGGATCCCCAGTTTAGACACTGGAAGGGGTCTTAGAGTAGACCAGATGGTTATGAGACGGCTTAGGAGCCAAGAGTAGATACCCGTCTGCAAAAAGGGGGGGTTCGGGGGGGCGATAGCCCCCCCGATAGCAGGGGGTCTGGGGGGCGCAGGCCCCCGGTGGGGGTCTGGGGGCAAAGCCCCCAGGGGTAGGGTCCGGGGGCTGCCGGTAGCCCCAGGCCCAGCCCCAGGCCTGACGGTATGACCTATGCGCGATCCTTCATCTGCCCGCCGGCATGTTTTCTGAAGGGTCGGCTGGTCTTCCAGGCCGACTACCTATTAGGCCGACTGCCTATTACAGGGCCGACCGTCAACCACTTACACTATATAAGTGGCCACCCCCTATCATCAGATCACCAGTTCTTCATGCTCATAGTCCTCCGTCCAGCATCTGTCTAGATCACCATCAAAGCTCTGTCTGTAGAGCGCACGGGTGGACAGCCAACCATCAGTTGTATCAGCAGTTTCGTATATCAGAATTTTTGTATTCTCTCTAGCTTTCCATCGTGTACTTGCGTTTTGTTGTTATCTTCCGTTGCGTACTATTTTCTTACAACTCTAGCCTGAACAACAATTCAATAAAACCATAAGGCTTAGCAAAAAAATCTAAAAAAATAGCTAGTATTTGTTTTTACAATAAGAATATTTCTTCTATTTAAGAAAAGAGCATTATAAGTAATAAACGAAAAAGAATAATTATTCTTACTTGTTCTCGCTTGCATGAAAATGCATCATGCATACCCAATGATATCATGGTATTATTATGATATCCAAACCATAGGTAAATAAGAAGTTTCACCATTAGATGACACTACTCTCCTCTTACTGATAACCGCCCATCCTGGTACTATTATGATGCAACAGTTCTAGTCCCTCCAAAAGCTCTCTTCATTATCAACCTTCCATGTGTTCTCATGCGTGTGATCTTGTTTCAGACATGCTAGCATGATTTGCTTCCTTTCATAATCAACTGCTCTTATCACAGCATGTAGGAATTGACTATTCAAATCACTAACATCAATGCGTGCTAGCACAACATCGTCATGTTCCAACCAAGGAGGCACACAACCAACTTCACCTATTTTCAATAGCCGCGTTCTTTGAGCCAAGTCTTTTGTTTCATATGCAATAAGTTTACTACTAATACTAGGCAAAGGCATAAACTTATGCAACAAAGAACTTATGGATCTTATACAATCCCAATAGTATGGAAGACGTTGAGCTTGTAATACACTCATTCCTGTTACTGGGTCTATCAACAAATGCTCCTTGTCATTTATCATTGTAATGCATTGCTTATAGTACTCTGCACTAAAAAAAACCATATACTCTCCATCCCATTGTATAGAGAAGAACTCCCTAATGTGTGCCTTCCAATGACCTACACTTTCCGTTGCATCGTTTCCATCCACTCTTACCACTACATCATCTCCAACCTTATAAATATCACCATTATAAAAGACCTTTTGATATATTGTGACATGACGTCCTTGAAGAAAACCCACTTTAGTACACCAAAGTTGTTCAAGATACTTTTGTTCTTCTTGAGAGAGCAATCGATGTACTCTTCTCTTCCTTGTTATTGGAATGCCTTTTAGTTTCATCATTTTGCAGCAAGGAAGATTTCCATTATGCATGACAAGAACTCTCCAAAAATCCTTAGCTTTCATGATTGAAGAAACCTCTAAAAGTCCAAACTCATGTATTGAATGACATGATGGACTTTCTTGATTGGTTGTTTCATAACCATCAGGGAGATAAATAGATCCATGTACCTCCATTAACAACCTTTCATGTGGCATGAGACCATCCATTTCTTCTTGCATGGTACTAAAAACCTTAGTAAAATGGGTTCTCATATAGAAGTGAGCATATGTTACTTCATTATTTCGATTATTGGTATTGACACCCACATAAGATGAAACCAGGCGTTCAAATAGATAGCACCAAAATACATCATGCATCCCATGTCTATAAACATCATCTAATATTTCCGCATTGCCTGTAAACATAAGAGAATTTGGTTAGACTACACCAAAGATACAAAAGGAACACTAGTCATCAAATGTTCAACAAGTTTACATCTAGTAAGATGGTATACGAACCTGCAACATGCTCTAATGGTGAAGAATTTGCTCCCAATGACTCTTCTTTTTTTACTCTCCAAGCAAGGAGTGAAGCACGTACTGTTTTCATAGTTTCCTTTGACCAACCATTGTCATGGCTATAATTATGGAAACTATGTGCAATATCAATCAACAAAATACCCAAGTCATGTAAGTGCTTCGGAATACCTTCTATTTTGTTTAAGATATATGGTAGGCACCATTGCATAAACTTTTGGTTCTCCTCAGCCTTAAAGCTTTCATGATGCTTACTTGGAACATGTGGCCATCGCCCATACCGAATAGATGAAGGCGCAATCTTACTTACTACCTCAACACAAGAGTCTATCGCTCTTTTGGTCTCATTGGTTGATGCTCTCATGAGTGAAGTGATATATTTGCTAAAAACATTCAAGGAAAAAACATGCATTGCATCATATACTAAGTCCAATGATAAATTAAAACCATAGAGATCATATAACCTCCATAGTATGGACTCTCCAGATAATCCAGCAGTCTTTAGTATTCCTTCTCGTTCTACTTGTGTGAAGGCTTTTCTTGATTGTGACAAGGCCTCGACCATTTCAGCCAAAGAGCGTTTGGGAGGGGTACCTAGCTTGAAACCTGTTACCATCATACACATATCTCCCTTGAAATGAAGGATTAGTAACATCTAGAGTGGCTTGAGCTTTATCCCTTCGACAAAATGATTGTCCACCATCTTTGAATAAACCTATCTTGCACTGGGCTGGATGATCTCCAGTGACCATCATCAACATTGCACGAAGATTGCATAGTTTAGTCTTACCAAAGGAAACATCAAATATTTGTTCCACGGGATAGTTGTAAAACACATCAATCCCCTTGATGAAAAGTTGTTCTAGTTCATCAATAAGAGGCCGCAAGAATGTGCTAAAGGTATCACTTGAGTTTCGAATTATTTTCTTGCAACTAAATGGTATAAACAATACTGGTAGAACTCCAATTATGGAGCTCTTTCCACCGTTTAAAACCATAATTTCAACAGCACCACAATCCTTTTGGGTGGTTCGAGAAGCTTGAAAACCATCCCAATGGAGAAGAAGTGCAAAGTTTCGAGGATCACCCTGTGATTAAAATACTTGTTAATATAATATCTTTTAATACATATGACAAAGAGAGCACAGTTATAAACCAAAGAGAAGAAGTTATATTCGTTTTATAAAGAAATGTATACCTTGCATGATTTCTTTTTGCACTTGTTGGAAAAGCGGCACTGCTTACATACAAGCTCGTACTCTTGTGTCCCTTCATTCCATCCTCTTTTTAAAACCTCTGAGAAACATGATGTTGGATATGTGGTATACACTTTGTTGCATTTGGGGTTTCCACAAACCATTGGCAACTCATATTCAGCATTCGGATTCCAAAAGTCTTGCACCTCATGACATTTTGATCCGTCCCAAAATTCACATATACTATCTGGTTGTACATTTATTTCCTCTCCCAACCACCTTTCCTTTCTACGCCACATATTTAGTAAATCATGACAATTTGTTTTACTCTTGACTAGGAGCTCTAGTTGCTTACCGATAGGCAAGTAGTCAAATGCTAGCAAATCCTTCCTTGGCTTATTACATTTTTTACACTTCTCACAACATGTAGAACAATCACGTTTAAAGATTCTCTTCCTTGCATTCTCGTGACAAGAACATAGTATTGCATTTCCAGCATACACATCCTCTTCACTAGGTTGAAGAAGCTCAATATCATGTCGATTATCATCTGGACCGATACATAGTCTGTAGCGTTGAGATTGAATCATACCAAGTCCATTGAACATAGAGTTTAGTTGCTCCCAACAAGCAGGAACTCTTATTCCATCAAGGGTGCCATCCCATGATTTTGGTAGTTGTACCAAGAGTTTACTCAAGCTTGGTTTCTTACATTTTCCACTTCTACCTACTCTTCTTCCACCCATGTCTCCAAACAAGAGCTCAAGCATTTTATCTTGGGCCTTGATTGGTATTTGATGCTCATCCCATAAAGCTTGGAACTCAATTATCTTCTCTAGTATTTGATTGCATAGCGAGGGTCCTTGCAATTCATCAACACTAGCAAAGGCTATAGGGGGGTCAATCGGCTCATCATTGAGGTCATGCAATTCATTTTCATTAGTCTCATCATGAAGATCTTGTGATACATTTTCATTTGTATCACCTTGTTCGAGGAACCCCAAGTGCGTACCCAAGCCTTCGTATCTATGCCTCAATTGTTGGTGTAAAACATAAGTTGACGGAGCCACATGTCGTCCACCCTGATAATATGCGAGACAACTACAAAAAACCCTTCTTCGTTCCATCACCCTAGAAGACGTATTCATCTCCCTTGCTTGTTCTACATGAGATGGCATCCGCTCTTCACTCTCAATTTGAACTTCTCTTTGCTGAATCAGATGCACATTTCCAGATAAGTCATGGTTGCAATGCTCATAGTAGGTGCTTCTACTAATAAGCTGCCACCCTTGAGGGGTATGGGCACACCTATAGTTGCAAGTACACCTTCTCAAATTTCTTGAGGAACTTGCCATCTGAAACTCAATCAAAGGATGTAACACCATTAGAGGATGAAACACCATGACATATAAAGTGCATGACATTGAAGAATAGAGCATGGATATGTAAGCGTTGAAGCATAGAGTAGAAGTGCATGAGCCATGCAAGCATCTATAACCTATTAACAACCGACAACTCTTGCTTATGTGGCACAAGGTATATGATGGAGCTAACTTAGATAGAGTAGAGACCAAGATATATAACTTAGCTAACATACATAGGGCTAACATACGGATGAAACACCATTAGAGGAAGAAACACAGCTAACACATAGATAATGTGTTTAGACATGATACAATATGTAAGACATAATACAAGCATAAAGAAAATCCTAAACCCCACTTGCATTTGACCTACATAGCAAAAACTTATAGATAAGTAACATAGCATGGCATAATATAACACAAGTATATAAGCATAATATAAGAACACAATTATAACATAATCATAGCATAATGCGAAGAACTTAAGAATAGTACATCATAGCATAATATAAGAACCAACTCATACTCCCTAATTTGTTTCTTTCTTCAAGAAGGTAACAAAAAAATACAAGATCTATACATATTTATTTTAGAGATAATCAAGAAACAAATTAAATCTTTACAAGATAATCAAGAAATAAATTAAATCTACATTGCAACGCAAGTAAGGAGATAAAGCATTTGTCCAACCTGGAGGATTAGTAGATCAAACGAGATAGAGTGGTCCTCGTAGCGCAACCACTAATCAATAGAATGAGGATATACCCTGCAATACAGGCACAAAAGAATGAGGATATACCACTAATCAATAGAATGAGGATATTCTACGTCTTACGTCAGTGGCTTTCTTTCTATTCTGCTATGTCTCCTACATATACGTGGTGACGCTACTGCAGCATGGGAGGGTCGTTTATTCTGGAGCAGGGGGGGCAGAAAGAGGAGGGTGCATGGTGGAAGGATGGCGAGGGCAATAGGACCAGGGGGCCGGTGCAGGGAGAGAAGGAGGGGGGCGAGAGCTTGAACATGGCTGGAGGTGGCCAGGATTGCATAGAGAAAGGGAGGTCAAGAATATACGAAGGGGAGCTTCCAACGTGCCTTGTCCATTGATCTCCCCCTTCATCGATCCTATATAACCTCCTTTCACATCTATCATTCACGCCTGCCTCCTCTTTCCATTCTTCCTCATCGCCGATCCTGTTCCTATGACTTGTACACCAGCCTATCCCCAGGCTCTCTTTTGACTTGGTGATTTGATTTCTACTAACATAGTTCCTCATCGAATTGCCTCCCTTGCTCAGATTTCGCACTCCAGCCTCCCGCTACAAGTCGAATTGCTTGGCTTCTGCCTTCTGCTTCCATGACCTTCAAGACTGAATCAAACGTTTTGGAGCTACCGCTTGATTGGCATGAAGGTGACAAAGTTCTAAACATAGAACCTACCTACAACAACGAATAGTTTTGGAAGCATATAGGCGATTCAATAGGCTATACGTTCAAACATCTGGGTATATTTCCCGTGTTATTCTTATGTGAAGCGTGGAAGGCATCAGAGACACCCCCACTCACAGACACACCATAACTGGCTACATGAGAACTATGACTTCAGACGTTGTAGTCCGCTAGATACCAACGATTTCAACTACTCCACAAATTAGATTCCCGAGAATGGAGATGCCAATGCAAAGGTTCACCTCTCCTGTGATGCAAGCATATGCAGTAGCAATGTGAGAAGCATCCGACAACGTGCTTCCCCCTTTGCACCTCATGTAGCAGGCACACGGATGACGAGCGCGCCTGGGCTCCGCGGCTAGCAATTTCAGTGTCGGAACTATATCAGCGTCGAACGTCTCTTTTCAAATCAGAAGCCTTCAGAATAAACACAAAAAGAAACAACGAGAACATCGCGAAAGCTGCATCGAGAGGCTTTTGGCTAGGAAGTACGCGATGGAGGGGAATGTTCATGGGAGAAGAAGCTTGGAGAGCAGGTGGAGCACGCATCGCTACTGGAGGGGAGAGGTCGTCAAGGGACCATTGCTTTGGAGAGCCTCTTGGGTTGAGAGGTCGCTACTAAGCGATCGTGGGCTCACACACAGGAGGAGGTGTGCTCCGAGGGTGTCTCTACTATGGGAGAGCGGGGAGCTTTGGGATAATGGGACCTTGGAGAGGAGAAGGAGTCTTGAGGCTTGGGTGGACATGTGGTGACAGGCTGTGCTTCAGTAGGGAGCCTCTGGAATCGAAGGAGCAATTCCCTGCCTACGAGCTTGAAAAGCTTCGCAACAAGTGGTGAAGATCGAACTACAAGGGAAACCTCCGTGATGCTTCAGATTTTTGCAGGAAAGCAAGCGTGGAGGGGCGATTTGCGAGGATTTTCAAAGAGGGGAAGGAAGGAGGATACCTTGGTGCGTGGCGAGCTGCTTACGGGGAGCCTTTCCTCCTGTAGATTTATGATCAGGGAGCAAGGGGAAGG
This sequence comes from Dipteris shenzhenensis, assembly GCF_047967505.1. Taxonomy (NCBI): domain Eukaryota; kingdom Viridiplantae; phylum Streptophyta; class Polypodiopsida; order Gleicheniales; family Dipteridaceae; genus Dipteris; species Dipteris shenzhenensis. The sequence continues at coordinate 31,305,627 of NC_141623.1, forward strand.
TATACGTAGGGAGGATCGAGTGAAGAGTAGGAAGTTGCAGGGGAGAGCAAAGACTAAAGACAGCAGCTAGAGGACACGATGAGAGAGCCATTGGGCGGGAGTTTTGCCGCCACCCAATTTTGTTACTTCGAGTTTTACCTTCGAGATAACCATTTCCTTTCATGACTAACCGACAACCCAAGACCATTTGCTCGGAGCGTGCCCGATATATATTATTTTGTTCTGCATATTTCTGTCATCTCATCGATTTTTTGGACGTCCCGATAAGTACCAAAATTGTTAATGCATAGTTGCTTTCTTTCTTTTATATCTCTGTCTCCCATGCATGCTCTAACAAATTGACTCGCTTATAAGTAGCTCACGTGAAATGGGTTTCGAGCGAACGCGAGCAGACTCGCGCCCAATTATATTGTTTTGTTATACTCAAACTATGTTTTTCCTTTAAAAATGGATACTCCTTTATTTGCTCCAACCCTTTTCTTAAAACCTTCGGTGGTAGCTAGCTAAAATATTCATGCTTACATGCAAAATGGTTCCTACTATGGCCCAAATGGACAAATAACATGCTAGCTATGGCATGGGTGGCTTCCAAATCTCTCTTACATCCAAAATGATGATGGATTTACCCCTTGCATCTTCATGTGGCCAATAGTACTAGGAATGGTATCAAAACATATAACTAATTGCACAACATGCTCCATGTCAATGCAATTAGTTATATGAACTTCCCGACCAGACATACAATGTCTGATGAACTTCATACTTGTCAAGATCATCGAAAACACTTGCCTTAAGACCCTTGTCAAGTTTGGTACAAATCGGATGTGACCTTCCCGACCAGACATACAATGTCTGATGAACTTCATACTTGTCAAGATCATCGAAACCACTTGCCTTAAGACCCCTGTCAATTTTGGTACCCATTGGAAAAGTTCACATACCAATGTCCTTGGCCCATCCGTAATTTTCCTTCACATACGTACCATGCAAATGGAATTTGGACATTTGACCTTCTCCACCAGACATACAGTGTCGGATGCACTTCATACTTGGAAGGATCATGGAAACCACTTGCCTTAAGACCCTAGTCATGTTTGGTACCCATTCGACAAGTTCACATACCAATGTCCTTGGCCGATCCACATTTTTCCTTCACGTACATACAATGCACATGGAAATTTGGGCATTTGACCTTCTCAACCAGACATACGGCATTGGATGCACTTCATACTTGTCAAGATAATGGAAACCACTTAACTTCAAAATTCAATCAACAGAAAGGCTCTGGCATGATCACCAACCCCTAACATGGAGGTGAAAGAGAGCACTCGTGTGAAGACAACTTGTCACCTATCATTTTCTTCTTTTAACAATAAAGAAATACTCCTTTACGAGTAAAGATGCTTCAAGGATACAAAATAAAATAGGATTATTTGTATTACAAGGATCTCCTATGCATTTTAATTGTGAGTTGTTGAAAATCAAAATCATAGTAGAACATATGATAGTTTGATTGTAGGGCATCCATGCTATATGAAAGCCTACACATTCATACAAAGTGTTTGTTTTAGCTTAAACTCAAAACAGGTGTATTAGGCCATGTATACCAATGCCTAGTATGCTACGGATACAAGTTTAAAAGAGTGAAAAGGTATGGAAAAGGTTGGGGATATTCTAAACCATGTGTCTAAAAGAGCCCAAATGTGTGTTTTAGATCCCAAAAGAATGATGTAATCAATTGGGCACCAGCCTCTATCACATCATTCAAGGCATTGTTTGCATGCTACATTCTAATATTTGAAATAATGTGTTGAAGCAAGTGGATAATTATGGTGTGAGCATCCGATCACAAATCATCTTGACTAGGAAGTTGGTCTCATGAGGGTTTTAATTTTCGAGAATCTCTCTCTCTCAAGAAGATGTAAATGTTCGAGAACCTCTATCATAAGAAAATGGATTTCCCCTTGCATCTTCATGTGCCATTTAGTAATATGGATGGTGTCAAAACATATGTGATGGTATTTCCTGTGGGACATCTATATTTTAGATGGTGTGTGCATTACCTTCAAAACATATGGATGGCAGAGGGGATTGACTAATTGCAAGAGGGGCATTTCTTCGTCACTCTGTCACTTTGATTGTAGAAGGTATCTCTATTTGAAGTAAGAACTAGAAACACTTTTCATGCTAGAACTAAGCCCTACACCACACTGAGCTTCCTTCAATGAGAGAGGAAGAGTCCTATAGAATTAACAACTGAGCATCCGATCATAGATCATCTTGAATAGGGAGTTGGTCTCATGAAGATGTAAATGTTTGAGAACCCCTATCATAAGAAAATGGATTGCCCCTTACATCTTCATGTTCCCTATAGTAATATGGATGGCATCAAAGCATATAAAAAAGAATAAACATAAGAAGATGGATAGCCCCCTGCATCTTCAAGTGCCCTATAGTAATATGGATGGCATCAAAACATATAACTAATTGCACACCATGCTACATGGCAATGCAATGGTATTTCCAATAAATCATCTATATTTCAGATGGTTTGGACACTACCTTCGAGATAACCATTTCCTTTCATGACTAACCGACAACCCAAGACCATTTGCATCCTTTCTAGTTGCTTGCATGGATTATCCATCAACCTTATCTCCACCCCTCTTGACCCCCGCCCCTCCTCTCGCTCTCTCCCTCTCATAAAGGTGTAAATGTTTGAGATCTCTAGCTATGGCATGGGTGGCTTCCAAATCTCTCTTACATCCAAAATGATGATGGATTTACCCTTGCATCTTCATGTGGCCAATAGTACTAGGAATGGTATCAAAACATATAACTAATTGCACAACATGCTACATGTCAATGCAATTAGTTATATGAACTTCCCGACCAGACATACAATGTCTGATGAACTTCATACTTGTCAAGATCATCGAAAACACTTGCCTTAAGACCCTTGTCAAGTTTGGTACAAATCGGATGTGACCTTCCCGACCAGACATACAACTTTGGATGAACTTCATACTTGTCAAGATCATGGACACCACTTGCCTTAAGACCCTTGTCAAGTTTGGTACCAATCGGACAAGTTCACATATCAATGTCGTAGGCCAATTCGTATTTCTCCTTCACGTGCATACCATGCACATGGAATTTGGGGCATTTGACCTTCTCGACCGGACATACGATGTCGGATGCACTTCATACTTGGTAAGATCATGGAACCCACTTGCCTTAAGACCCTTGTCAATTTTGGTAACCATCGGATAAGGTCACATATCAATGTCCTTGCTTTGATTGGATTCAATTTGATTAAATTGAGTGGATGTAGAGATTTGAATAGAATGAGTGGCTCCTCTTATTTGAAGGCATTCTGTTTTAGACTAATTTTTGTAGTTCCCTTGAATTTACATCAAATTATATACTATGGAATCCAATGTTAATATGATTTGGTTCAATAATGTCTGCATCACCTAATGTGGTTACATATTCTTATGTATAATTTCACTTTTGTTTTGCCATAACAATATACCATATATCGTATCCTAATGCTATTATTTCATTTTAATTATGGTGGCAACTCGTGGCTAATGTGACACCAAGCATGCTAATGATGTCATCAATGGGGATGATGATGTCTCATGCTCTAGCCTCATGTGACAGCATGAGGTGGCAGTGATAAGTGAGGTGGCAAGGTGATGTGGCAGCATGAGGTGGTGGTGATGAGTTGGCAATGATGAGGTGGTGGTATGAGGTGGCACTTGAGTGATGATATGGCACCTAGGGTATCTCTGATGTGGCTTCATGAGGTGGCAGACGTGGTTGATGTGGCACCATGAGTGGGGGTGAGTGGGAGGTGGCACAGGGTGAGGTGGCAAGTCAAACATGGTCAAGATGGCTCACATGGCATGGTGATGAGGCAAAATTAATGAGTTGTTCAATCCACATGAGCAAGATGCCCACGCCCTAATGGCTACCACCACTAGGCTTGGTGATGCCACAAACCTACCCTTCCAAGCCTAATACCAAGCCTATCTAGCCTTGGTATTTGGCTAGGGTGCCACTTTTTTTCCAAAACATGGGGATTTCACCTAGGGAGGCCATAATTGATGCTTTCCTCACTCAAATTTGACCAAAATTTTGTCTTCTTATTCATCACGTGGAGGACTACAAAATATGTGATTTTTGGCATGTTTACTTATGTGCACAAATTACCAAGATTAATTCTTATTTTCTTTACTACTCCTCTAACAAGTAAAAGTAAAAGTAAATCTGACAGCTCACAAAATATAACCATTAGATTTGGGATTTGATGCTTGCGCCACATATCCTTATGTGTGTACTAACCCTCTACCAAATTGGATTTGACCAATTTTTTGACAATACTCAAAAAATATAGTGTGCACCAAAATGTGCCTTTTTTAGGTCTTTAAATTTTATAAATAAATAATAATAATTATATAATGCATTCAAATAATTACCAATAAATCAATTTAATTTCACACTATGTGAGGAGAATACATATTAAGTTTCACTATCATCTGATGCATAATGAGTGAGATATTAAGAAATTAATATGATGGTGTTTGTTTGTGACAAAGTGTGACGGCCCCTATGAACCTGCACTGCGCCACAATAAAATTATCATTGTGAATCTCCAATTTTTGATCAAACCATACCATTGTGTGAAAAAAACCATGTGTGATGTATTGACTAAATCCCTAGAGAAGTAGGTTAGATTTCCAAATTTGTGTGTAAAAAGGTCTGTTCCCCCCCCCCCCCCCCCAAAGTTCGGGCACTGAACCAAAAGTGGACACCCTTGGCTTGCAACCACCCTATTAAACACATTGCTTTACGAAAATGATAGTTTTGACAAATGAAGCAACCATTTTAAAATATTATAGGATGTTCCATTAGCATTGAGGTAATTTCCATGATGCCAATAGCATGTTAAAAAGATATATTGATTTGTTCGTTTGTGGTAATCCCACATGAAGAGATGCTTAAGTATTTGAGAGAATGAGAAGTGCTTCTGTACATTGAAGATTTAGTATCCTCCCAGACATATAAATGATGATGAACCTGCATTTCATACATATGTGTCCCATCTCGGCGGACTGTTTGAAAGTTCTCCTGTTGACTGTGTGCCGGCCTCTTTTTTCCTTTATATTGCACATTTCGAATATGCTTTGTGCTGTTGTGACACTATGGAATTTTTAATTGTGGAAAGATTACCATGTGCTTTAACAGGCTAACTTTTTTTATGAGCTTTCTGGAGCCTTACTTAGCTGTGTTTCCCATGTGTGTGCTTAACCAGGCAGGAAAGACAAATCCTAGAGAAGAAAGCAGAAATGTATTAGAGGATCAACACTTTGATAGGGACAGTATTTACAAAGATGCAAGGAAGTAATCTGAAATAGCTGCAGTTTGCAATGCATGATGAATTGGCGTTCTTACATTCTGTTTGAATAAAACCAAAATTCCTAGATAGAGAGCTCTTGAACGCTTTTTGAAATTTCTTACATTGAATCCAAAATTTTTAGATTGAGAACAAAGACCATATAGATAATGTGATTCACAATATATTACAAGATTGATATAAAGCAAAAACATGAATTTAGTAGATATGAGTGGAACATTGGCTAATATACATGTGATTTCCAAGATTAAAAATTTTGGACTACATAGCAAAAGGATGTATTTGCTAAAGTCATAAAATTACTATATACAAAAAAAATAATCTCCTAGATGCAAAAGATTGCAAAAGGACTACTATATAGCAAAAAGAAATTTTCTTAGACCCTCTTCCAAAAGAAAAATTACTATATAGCGAAAAACATAATTTTCTAGGAAGACCGTATTAGATAATTCGGGAAAAACCCAATTCCCAGAATGGCAATTTTGGAAGAAATTGTAGCTCCCCTCAATAAAAAAACAAGAGAAATATGTGAAAATAGACTAGATAGCCATTCATGAAGTGTGAAATATCAACTACATTCTCAAATAATAAATAGAATATCAGTGTCTAAACTACGTTATCATCAACAAAATAATAAACTTTGAAACCCATTTGAGTTAGATTCATCTCGTGAGCCATAGTGATGTTCAAAAACACCTTCATAATTCTGGAATTTCCATTGATATTGAGACTCGCTTTTGTTGTGAGCATTCTCATTTGAAAATCTCCAAAACACCGTTTACAAAATGTAGAGTATAATTAATAACCATGAGTATTGCAATGAAAACGCACAGGCTCTTTAACTTAGTAAGATATGTAGTTGATGGAAAATCAAGATATGTAGTTGAGGAGAATGAATGCAAGATATGTAGTTGATGGAAAATCAATGGGCAATGACAAGCATTTGATGTAATTTAGGTGGCAATGACAATCATTTATTGTGCACTTTCAATTTTTGGACTGACTATCATTATTGTAAAATGATAACTTTACATGTCATGTTGATTACTCATTGCAAAGTAAAAAAGTACACTTTAGGATGGAAACATAACAACTTGTTGATACACCATTGAAATCCCTGAAATAAATCATGATTCCAAAGAAACTCTCAACCACTAGCGGAGAATGGCAGTAGGATAATGGCAAAAGTGCCAATGCACATGTGAGTTTAGGATTCCTTGTGCATGTTTTCAGGTCATGATATGAGATTAGCACCACTACCATTCTCCACTGGTGGCATTCTCCACAGAGATTGGCAAATTCACTGCCATTCTTCACTTGTACAAATGTTTACCCTACTATTCTAGGAGGGGTATTCCAGTGATCATAGGAGAGTGGTATCCGATTCCAATCCACATGTGAGTTTGACGATCTCAGAGACTGACACAATTCCATATGATCTCTACACAACGGAGACAGTGATCACTACATAAAAGAATGCACATGTGAGTTTAGGATTCCTTGTGCACCACTGCCATTCTCCACTGGTGGCATTCTATAATGGCAAAACTGCCAATCCACATGAGTTTATGATTCCTTGTGCTTGTTTTCAGGTCATGGTATGAGATTGGCACCACTACCATTCTCCACTGTTGGCATTCTCCACAGAGATTAACACAATTCCATATGATCTCTACACAGTGGAGACAGTGACCACTACATAGAAGAATGCACATGTGAGTTTAGGCTTCTCAATGCCATTTCTTAGGGCCTAATAAGAGATTGGCACCACTACCATTCTCTTGTACAAATGTTTACCCTACTATTCTAGGAGGGGTATTCCAATGATCATAGGCGAGTGGTGTCCGATTCCAATCCACATGTGAGTCTGATGATCTCAGTATAATTATGTAGGTGCTACCATGAGTTTGGCATCACTTCCATTCTCCACTAGTGGTTGTCTAGACAAACTAAACCTATAGATTGACATTCCAAGGCCTAATAAGAGATTGACACAATTCCATATGATCTCTACACAGCGAAGATAGTGATCACTACATAGAAGAATGAGCATGTGAGTTTAGGCTTGTCAATACCATTTCTTAGGGCCTAATAAGAGATTGGCACCACTGCCATTCTCCACTTGTACAAATGTTCACCCTACTATTCTAGGAGGGGTATTCCAATGATCATAGGAGAGTGGTGTCCGATTCCAATCCACATGTGAGTTTGATGAACTCAGAGATTGACACAATTCCATATGATCTCTACACAGCGGAGACAGTGATCTCTACATAGAAGAATGCACATGTGAGTTTAGGATTCCTTGTGCATGTTTGCAGGTCATGTTATGAGATTGGCACCACTACCATTCTCCACTGGTGGCATTCTCCACAGAGATTGACACAATTCCATATGATCTCTACACAGCGGAGACAGTGATCGCTACATAGAAGAATGAGCATGTGAGTTTAGGCTTCTCAATGCTATTTCCAATTCCCAATTCGAGGAAAAACCCAATTTCCAGAATGGCAGTTTTGGAAGAAATTGTAGCTCCCCTCAATGAAAAAACAAGAGAAATATGTGAAAATAGACTAGATAGCCATTCATGAAGTGTGAAATATCAACTACATTCTCAAATAATAAATAGAATATCAGTGTCTAAACTACGTTATCATCAACAAAATAATAAACTTTGAAACCCATTTGAGTTAGATTCATCTCGTGAGCCATAGTGATGTTCAAAAACACCTTCATAATTATGGAATTTCCATTGATATTGAGACTCGCTTTTTTTGTGAGCATTCTCATTTGAAAATCTCCAAAACACCGTTTAAAAAATGTAGAGTATAATTAATAACCATGAGTATTGCAATGAAAACGCACAGGCTCTTTAACTTAGTAAGATATGTAGTTGATGGAAAATCAAGATATGTAGTTGAGGAGAATGAATGCAAGATATGTAGTTGATGGAAAATCAATGGGCAATGACAAGCATTTGATGTAATTTAGGTGGCAATGACAATCATTTATTGTGCACTTTCAATGTTTGGACTGACTAGCATTACAAAAAAATAACTTTACATGTCATGTTGATAACTCATTGCAAAGTAAAAAAGTACACTTTAGGATGAAAACATAACTTGTTGATACACCATTGAAATCCCTGAAATAAATCATGATTCCAAAGAAACTCTCAATTTCTAGCCCCAAAGAGAATGGCACCGGAAAGAATGGCACGAGAGACACTGTAGTTATGAACATGTTTGCATATTATTCACACACAACAATTACGCACCAATTTACATAGTTGGCAAGAAAGTAGTAATTCCCATAAGTAATGATTGTATAAAGATATACAATGTTGTTATTCAAAACTCATAGTCTGCAAATAGTTCCTCTCCTGCATGTATATCATCTATGGATTCAATACAAATGTGACCATATTCTGCAATATCTATGTTCATCATGGGGTCATACCAAGGTGGAACATCAGGGGAAAATACATAACAAACATTTGGCTTTACATTGGTATTTCTATTGCTGTTAATAAATCCTGCCACATTGCCATATTGAACATCACCAACAATATGCACCATATCCTTCATAGGGACAGTAGGGTCCTCTTGGATCGAGTACTTCTTTAGCCTTGGATGAATTCTACATAATTCCTTCCAGTCTCTGTAGGAGTACTTGTCACCTCCATAATGGAGAATAGTAGTCCCTCTCTTGATGGAGTCATGCACAAACAAGCCCAAGCCAGCTCCTGTAATGGTTGACTCATGCACCTCGAAAGCCACATTTTTTATCCAGAACACTTCGTTGATAGGGACAGGTAACTTTGGTGGTCCAAATGGATCTCGTTCTGGTATGTACCTACTCAAGCTTGATTTGAACGTACATCTATCTACATCACAAAAGACAAATTCAATTAGCTACAACAACAGTTATATATATTGAGATAAAATCAAAAAACACTTTGACATATGTACCTTCATGAAAAATACGCATTCTGTAGTCGGGTTATGTAGCCCTTAGCAATGTATTTCTTGATATAGCGACCTTTGTACCCTAGGTCTATAGCCAATTGAGAAACTTGCATAGCATTCATGCTAGAGAGTTGCGGAGCGTTCCTTAAAAGTCTTATTTGGGATGCATTGAGTTTAGGCACCTGGCCATCACCACCATGGGTTGCCCTACCACCTATATCCCTCTCTCTTAGTTGATCTGCAAGAGGAAGATTTCTTGTTTTATATTCCATTCTTGACCATGCATGATTTTCCTCCCTCCATTCATCAATTACTTTTTGGACAAGGTTGAAATCCTTATGCCCCTCCATCACAGGTAATTGTCCATACCGATTTGTCTCAATCATGCTGCGCACATCTCTAGTCTCATCGAGTTGTAGTAAGTACGGCATCAACTCTCTCAGTAGAATATTATCATCCTTGTCTTGTACATCAAACGTTGAAGGAAATATGCAATTTGATGGAGGGCTAATGCAAGCCTTGTATGGGGAGTCATCAACAAGAATTGTCCTTCTAGCATCACATCCAAATGCCTTTGAGATTTTTGCTAAGGGTTTGAACATTGCCTCAACACCAACCTTGTCAGGCCTATTTATCCTTGTCTTACTATAAGTGTAGCATCCTTGCTGAGACCATATAACAAAGAAAGGGAGGCTCTCATTTGCATAATTTTGTAGCTTTCCTACCATATCAAGTACGTTATGCTCCATTGCAGTTGACCAGATACCTACATTAAATCTTTGTAGCAAGATTTTAAGAAATTCTATGCACCCAGGACGAACAACCATATAACTATTTTTGCCATGCATAATAGACGGATGTATTGGAGACTTGAATAGGCAGCGACTTAATAACAGGCCATTCAAGTCTAATATGATTGTTAATCGTGGCATATCCAAAGAAATTATATGTGGATATAGATCCAAATTCTCCTTGAAGTTGCTGGCTTCTGACTCATCCAAATTGTCAGAGGTGCTATGATTTCATGCATGTTTGCAACAACAATAAGATTATCTAGTTTTGTCCCCAATGTTTTGACAGTACATTCATCCATGTTCTCTTCTAAGAGTATAGGATTCGTGATATTCCTTGCAATTTTCTCCATTTTTGGGGTTATGTTTTCTTCTATACCTCCTGCATCCATCGCGTAATTGATAGTCTCTATAACTGGTGGTATGTTGTCCTCTACATTTGATGTCTCCACATCCTTCCATGCATCATTGGTCCCTGTGGAAGTTGAGGAATATAGAAATATTTTGATTCTTTAGAGTGTATTCAACAATGTCGAAGCACAAAAGCATATGAAACTAATAAATAACAATAAAGTATGAACATTATCCATCGTTGTTCACTGATTCCATTGTATTTTTGGGGAATGGCAAAAGTGCCAATCTCTCTAAAGGTCAATTGAGAATGCAAATAGTGCAACCTTTCTCTCTGAACTCATAGAGAGAATGGCAATAGTGCCATTCTTCTCTTGGGGTGGTGCTAGTGCCATTTTACATATAAGGTTATGGAGAATGCCACTAGTGCCTTTCTCTATACCCTCATTGGGAGGAGAGAATACTACTAGTGCCTTCCCCATGTCCCAAAAGAAATGTACAATGCATGATCTGAAAGCATAGATACTGTATTACTTTGGTCCAATAGATTTGTAGAAAGCACCCAAATCAAAACTTTGGTAGCATAGTTAATACTATACAATTTTTAATCTTTGTAATGCTTTCAACTAACATAGATTCAAGAAAGGAACATAACAGTATTACCATTTCTACATAACCACAAAGAGAGAATGGCACTAGTGCCATTCTCCATATGAGGTCGCATAAAATGTTAATAGTACCTCTTACGTATAACCCGACATAGGGAGAATGACACTAGTACCATTCCCCATGTCATTATGTCACACAATTTTATCATACCTAATGTTTAATATCTTTAATATGATGAGAGTATGTGTAATCGAGAAAATCCATAAAAGTCATATTATTTTGAAACTGAATACACAAGGCATAAATGAGTAGCTAAAGACCTTGCTCCAAATCTTCCAATGTAATCTTTGGGATAGCTTCAAGATCTGCTTCAGTTAAAGGTCGCAAGTCTTCAATGTGATGCTCACCCTCTTTAATTCCTTCATCGATAGGTGAATCAGCTCTATGTGTCTCAAGAGGCCTCTCAATGCTAGACCAAATCTTAATATGGGGATTATTTGATGCATGTGCCACACACATAGCCTCGACCTCTGTTGCCTGTTGGGATGTCTTCACCAGCGAGATCACTTTTCTTTTGCTTGACAATGCTTGTAATGCCACACATCCATTAGTAAATACGTCAACAACAACTTCATGTTCCCTACTACAATAGCACCTGATGCACTCCTTGATGATGCCATGCTTCACAACTGCCTCTTTTTCATACTCATCGTCCTCATCAGAATAAAGAATATTGTCCTCAATTATTGTGTATGGCCTTGTGATTTCTAACATGTGCTCAAATCCATCAAACCCATCATGTGAGCTGACAAATGACAAAAAACAGAAGGTCTCAGACAAACCCTTTTGTGCACTATCCGATTCATGGATAACACCCACAAACCTTCTATGCCAAAATCGAGCCTCTATCATTGCTTCCTTGAGATTTACCATCTCTGTCATTGTCATAAATGATAGCAATACATACTGTGACGGAGTGGCAACGGTCTCCATCAAGCCACAGAGCAACTTCTTGAAGGCAGCCTTATCCCAACACATGCCTTTGGCAGATCCCTCTGAGGTGTCAAGCACACACAAGCTGATTGGAAGTTGTCCCTTGGAGTGACGTGTTAGAAAGCTCTCCCCCTCCATCTCCATGTTCACTTGAATAATTTCCCAAGGAAAACAAGATTGCGATGTAGACTTGTTACCCTCTATTGAACTAATCACCCAATCAACATAGATTGACGCGGCTTTTGGGAAATCAGGTGTGGACTTGCCAACTTGCAGCTTCTCTTTGACCCATGACTCACATGAACCCTTGAAGCTCTGATAAACAATTGAATCAATTTTGAAGTAAGTTGCAAGGGCATCCCATGTTTGATGTTGGGGTGAAGGGTGACGTGAGTTGAACTCCTTGATGAGCGCTTCTTTCAGGGCTCTATCATGCTTAATCTCCATTGCCCGTTGAGACATTTCAATGGAGTCCTTGTCTTTGCTTGACTTGACCAAGACTATTTCTTTAGACTCAATCTCTGCTTGAAGTGCACGTACATCTTCGTCTTCCAATCCTAGTAGACACCTCATATATGTTATTGTGGGATTTCGACCCTCAAGATCACCCTGCTTCACCAATGTCAAAATCCTAATCCATTGTTCGTAGATGTCATCATCGTATGTGACCATGTGTGTGTCCTTGGTAGCAAAGTTTGCGCCCATCGATACGCTTGCAACTCCTACAAAATTCTGTATAAAAAATCAAAATCATCTTAGACATTCTTCTAATCCAAATCATGTAATAGAGATAATAATGACACTAGTGCGATTCTCCCATTACCATGTCAAAAGCATGACTTGGTAACTAGAAGAATGGCACTAGTGCCATTCACACATCAGGGAATTGACACTACTATCATTTCTTTTACAAAGCCATAAACATTCTTGAAATAAAAAATTCATACAAAACAAAGTTTATTACTTACATCCCAACTTTGTCGATCTTTATGCCCTTTGACAAGGCCTTGGGCTGGTTTCTTTGGTCGTCTGAATGCAATCCACTGTGCCCTTAGGTGTTGTAAGATATCGATATATGGTTGATTTTTCAAAACGGTCTGTGCCTCCATGTTGGCCATTGATGATATCTTACAACTTGCTTCAACTGGTGCATTGACAACAATTCTCGCCTTCCTCCGTGTATAGAAACCTTTTCGTTGATTGAAGGCTTCTCCATGTGCTTTAGTTATAAATATCCTTGCAGCATAAATTGAATGCTGCCCTGCGAGAATCCAATAATTATACTCCTTTAACTTTTCCACCTTTATCTCTTCCTTGCACATCGGAGTATTTGTGCCTATGTGGTAAGGCATAAGATATGCACATGTTGCAGGAGGTCGTGCATTCATTGCAAAACTCTTGACCAAGTCACTAACATAGCTGAGGGTCAACGTCCTGTACACATATTGGCTTGGTGCTCTAAAGCAATTCATCACTGGGATCAACACCTCAAACTCCAAACCAAATGGGAAGTACTCTACGTACTCCATCAAGCCTGTCATACTTGTGTCCTTCCTTTCCAATTTCTTTTGTAGTGCCTTAAAGTCAACATCTGGCTGGATTTTCTTATATAGGATGATAGTTGCTTCAGATGATTTCTCACCATGTCCTGTTATATGTGTCTCACCACTCCCCGTTGCATCACCTCCACTTCCAATTCCATCAGTGACTATTCCCGTACCTCCCTGTTTTCCTCCTAAAGTTGTCTCTTTGTCTTTAGCATCCAGTTTATCCCCAATGCTTGTTTTTCCATCTGACCTTATTTCCTTCTCACCTGTTGTTTCCTCCTCACCGGTCTCTATAGCCTTCTCTTTCAATGTGTTCTGAGACACTTGAGAGCTTGATCCAACAACATCACTTTTCTTGGTTCTTTTCGAAACTTTTCTACTCTTTTTTATATCTTGCTTTATCCCTTTTGTTACCGAATCAAAGCTTTCTAATATCTGTTGGTTGGTATAATTTTCTGGCTCATTAATCCAACCCCTAGATATCATCGTGTCCTCCCCAGTAGCATTCATCCTCGCATGATCAAAACAAGCAGGATCCAATTGATACACATTGCCTCCCAATGTATGAATTTGGAGACAAGGAACGTTGTCTTTCTTGGTATCCTTCATCTCTTGAACTTGTCCAACATCTTCAAAAGTTTTTCCTTGGATGTTCACAAAACAATGCACTTTATGAAGTTTTTGGAGTTCGTTATTGTATATATCCAAAAACCATCCTCTTCCAGAACTAACTCCATCATAAACTGACACCTCTCGAACCTTTCGCTTTCCCTTGCTAGCCATTCTTGCAATGTTCTGTTAACAAAAGAACCAAGGACACAATGAAATGTATAATAGAAAATCATAACTGTAGTAGGAAATATTACAACCACAATGCAACTTCTATTAACAAAATAACCAAGGCGAAGCAACTTATATGTGCATTATGAAAAACTATACCAACACAGCAAGCAAATATACACAATGTCAATCTCCACATATATTGACACAATTCCATATGATCTCTACACAGCGGAGACAGTGAACACTACATAGAAGAATGCACATGTGAGTTTAGCATTCCTTGTGCATGTTTTCAGGTCATGGTATGAGATTGGCACCACTGCCATTCTCCACTGGTGGCATTCTCCACAGAGATTGACACATGCTTCTCAATGCCATTTCTTAAGGCCTAATAAGAGATTGGCACCACTGCCATTCTCCACTTGTACAGATGTTTACCCTACTATTCTAGGAGGGGTATTCCAATGATCGTAGGAGAGTGGTGTCTGATTCCTGTCTGATTCCGATCCACATGTGAGCGGAGACAGTGATCACTACATAGAAGAATGCACATGTGAGTTTAGGCTTCTCAATGCCATTTCTTAGGGCCAGCATGAGTTTGGCATCACTGCCATTCTCCGCTAGTGAATATCTAGCCAAACTAAACCTATAGATTGACATTCCACTAATTTTATTGGCCAGAGTAGGATAATGGCAAAAGTGCCAATGCACATGTGAGTTTAGGATTCCTTGTGCATGTTTTCAGGTCATGGTATGAGATTGGCACCGCTGCCGTTCTCCACTGGTGGCATTCTCCACAGAGATTAACACAATTCTATATGATCTCTACACAGCGGAGACAGTGATCACTACATAGAAGAATGCACATTACCACTAGCGAAGAATGGCAGTGGGATAATGGCAAAAGTGCCAATGCACATGTAAGTTTAGGATTCCTTGTGCCAATGCACATGTGAGTTTAGGCTTCCCAATGCCATTTCTTAGGGCCTAATAAGAGATTGGCACCACTGCCATTCTCCACTTGTACAAATGTTTACCCTACTATTCTAAGTTTAGGCATCACAATGCCATTGTCTAGGGCCCAATAAGAGATTGGCACCACTGCCATTCTCCGCTTGTACAAATGTTTACCCTAATATTCTGAGAGGGGTATTCCAAGGATCATAGGATAATGGTGCCCGATTCCAATCCACATGTTATCTGCATGAGATTGGCATCACTTCCATTCTCCACTGGTGGCAGTCTATATAAATTAAACTTGTATATTGACATTCCACAAATTTTATTGGTTGTAGTAGTATAATTGCAAAAGTGCCAATGCACATGTGAGTTTAGGATTCCTTGTGCCATTTTTAAGGTCTTGGTATGCTACCATTCTCCACTGGTGGCATTCTCCACAGAGATTGACACAATTCCATATGATATCTATACAGCGGAGACAGTGATCACTACATAGAAGAATGCACATGTTAGTTTGATGGTCTCAGTGTCATTATGTATTTGCTAGCATGAGATTGGCATCACTGCCATTCTCCACTAGTGGTAATCATCACTTCCATTCCAATCATCATAGGAGAGTGGTGTTCGATTCCAACCCACATGTGAGTCTGATGATCTCAGTGTCATTATGTAGGTGCCACCATGAGTTTGGCATCACTGCCAATTTCCACTAGTGCTTGTCTAGACAAACCTAACCTATAGATTGACATTCCACCACATAGAAGAATGCACATTACCACTAGCGGAGAATAGCAGTAGGATAATGGCAAAAGTGCCAATGCACATGTGAGATTGGCACCACTACCATTCTCCACTAGTGGCATTATCCACATAGATTGACACAATTCCATGTGATCTCTGCACATGTGAATTTAGGCTTCTCAATGCCTTTTCTTAGGGCCTAATAAGAGACTGGCACCACTGCCATTCTCCACTTGTACAAATGTTTACCCTACTATTCTAGGAGGGGTATTCCAGTGATCATAGGAGAGTGGTGTCCTATTCCATTCCACATGTGAGTTTGATGATCTCAGTGTCATAGTGTAGTTGCAAGCATGAGATTGGCATCATTGCCATTCTCCGCTAGTGGTAATCTAGACAAACTAAACATATAGATTGACATTCCACTACATTGAAGGATGCACATTACCACTAGCGGAGAATGGCAGTAGGATAATGGCAAAAGTGCCAATGCACATGTGAGTTTAGGATTCCTTGTGCATGTTTTCAGGTCATGGTATGAGATTGGCACCACTGCCATTCTCCACTAGTGGCCATCTCCATAGAGATTGGCACAATTCCATATGATCTCTGCACATGTGAGTTTAGGCTTCTCAATGACATTTCTTAGGGCCTAATAAGAGATTGGCACCACTGCCATTCTTCACTTGTACAAATGTTTACCCTACTATACTAGGAGGGGTATTCCAGTGATCATAGGAGAGTGGTGTCCGATTCCAATCCACATGTGAGTTTGATGAACTCAGAGATTGACACAATTCCATATGATCTCTACACAGCGGAGACAGTGATCTCTACATAGAAGAATGCACATGTGAGTTTAGGATTCCTTGTGCATGTTTGTAGGTCATGGTATGAGATTGACACCAGTACCATTCTCCACTGTTGGCATTCTCCACAGAGATTAACACAATTCCATATGATCTCTACACAGCGGAGACAGTGACCACTACATAAAAGAATGCACGTGAGTTGAGGCTTCTCAATGCCATTTCTTAGGGCGTATGCCATTCTCCACTTGTACAAATGTCTACCCTACTATTCTAGGAAGGGCATTCCAGTGATCATAGAAGAGTGGTGTCCTATTCCATTCCACATGTGAGTGATGATGATCTCAGAGATTGACACAATTCCATTTGATCTCTACACAGCGGAGACAGTCATCACTCCATAGAAGAATGCACATGTGAGTTTAGGATTCCTTGTGCATGTTTTCAGGTCATGGTATGAGATTGGCACCACTGCCATTCTCCACTGGTGGCATTCCCCACAGAGATTGACACAATTCCATATGATCTCTGCACAGCGGAGACAGTGATCACTACATAGAAGAATGCACATGTGAGTTTAGGCTTCTCAATGACATTTCTTAGGGCCTAATAAGAGATTGGCACCACTGCCATTCTTCACTTGTACAAATGTTTACCCTACTATACTAGGAGGGGTATTCCAGTGATCATAGGAGAGTGGTGTCCGATTCCAATCCACATGTGAGTTTGATGAACTCAGAGATTGACACAATTCCATATGATCTCTACACAGCGGAGACAGTGATCACTACATAGAAGAATGCACATGTGCGTTTAGGATTCCTTGTGCATGTTTGCAGGTCATGGTATGAGATTGGCACCAGTACCATTCTCCAGTGATCACTACATAGAAGAATGCACATGTGAGTTTAGGCTTCTCAATGCCATTTCTTAGGGCTTAATAAGAGATTGGCACCACTGCCATTCTCCACTTGTACAAATGTTCACCCTACTATTCTCCTTGTGCAAATGTTTAGGATTCCTTGTGCATGTTTTCAGGTCATGGTATGAGATTGGCACCACTGCCATTCTCCACTGGTGGCATTCTCCATAGAGATTGGCACAATTGCATATGATCTCTGCACATGTGAGTTTAGGCTTCTCAATGACATTTCTTAGGGCCTAATAAGAGATTGGCACCAGTGCCATTATTCACTTGTACAAATGTTTACCCTACTATTCTAGGAGGGGTATTCCAGTGATCATAGGAGAGTGGTGTCCGATTCCAATCCACATGTGAGTCTGATGATCTCAGCATCATTATGTAGGTGCCACCATGAGTTTGGCAGGCATCACTGCCATTCTCCACTAGTGGTTGTCTAGACAAACTAAACCTATAGATTGACATTACAAGGCCTGATAAGAGATTGACACAATTCCATATGATCTCTGCACAACGGAGACAGTGATCACTACATAGAAGAATGCACATGTGAGTTTAGGATTCCTTGTGCATGTTTGCAGGTCATGTTATGAGATTGGCACCACTACCATTCTCCACTGGTGGCATTCTCCATAGAGATTGACACAATTCCATATGATCCCTACATAGCGGAGACAATGATCACTACATAGAAGAATGCACATTGCCACTAGCGGACAATGGTACTAGGATAATGGCAAAAGTGCCAATGCACATGTGAGTTTAGGATTCCTTGTCCATGTTTTCAGGTCATGGTATGAGATTAGCATCACTACATAGAAGAATGCACATGTGAGTTTAGGATTCCTTGTGCATGTTTTTAGGTCATGGTATGAGATTGGCACCACTGCCATTCTCCACTTGTGGCATTCTCCACAGAGATTGGCACAATTCCATATGATCTCTGCACATGTGAGTTTAGGATTTCTTGTGCATGTTTTCAGGGGTATTCCAATCATCATAGGAGAGTGGTGTCCGATTCCAATCCACATGTGAGTCTGATGATCTCAGTGTTATTATGTAGGTGCCACCATGAGTTTGGCATCACTGCCATTTTCCACTAGTGGTTGTCTAGACAAACCTAACCTATAGATTGACATTCCACTACATAGAAGAATGCACATTGCCACTAGCGGAGAATGGCAATAGGATAATGGCAAAAGTGCCAATGCACATGTGAGATTGGCAGCACTGCCATTCTCCACTGGTGGCATTCTCCACAAAGATTGACACAATTCCATGTGATCTCTGCACATGTGAATTTAGGCTTCTCAATGCCATTTCTTAGGGCCTAATAAGAGATTGGCGCCACTGCCATTCTCCACTTGTACAAATGTTTACCCTACTATTCTAGGAGGGGTATTCCAGTGATCATAGGAGAGTGGTGTCCTATTCCATTCCACATGTGAGTTTGATGATCCACATATGATCCCTACACAGCGGAGACAGTGATCACTACATAGAAGAATGCACATTACCTTCCATTCTCCATATGATCTCTACACAGCAGAGACAGTCATCAATACATAGAAGGAGAGTGGTGTCCTATTACCTTCCATTCCACATATGATCTCTGCACAGCAGAGACAGTGATCACTACATAGAAGAATGCACATGTGAGTTTAGGCTTCTCAATGCCATTTCTTAGGGCCTAACAAGAGATTGGCACCACTGCCATTCTCCACTTGTACAAATGTTTACCCTACTATTCTAGGAGGGGTATTCCAGTGATCATAGGAGAGTGGTGTCCGATTCCAATCCACATGTGAGTTTGATGAACTCAGAGATTGACACAATTCCATATGATCTCTACACAGCGGAGACAGTGATCACTACATAGAAGAATGCACATGTGCGTTTAGGATTCCTTGTGCATGTTTGCAGGTCATGGTATGAGATTGGCACCAGTACCATTCTCCAGTGATCACTACATAGAAGAATGCACATGTGAGTTTAGGCTTCTCAATGCCATTTCTTAGGGCTTAATAAGAGATTGGCACCACTGCCATTCTCCACTTGTACAAATGTTCACCCTACTATTCTCCTTGTGCAAATGTTTAGGATTCCTTGTGCATGTTTTCAGGTCATGGTATGAGATTGGCACCACTGCCATTCTCCACTGGTGGCATTCTCCATAGAGATTGGCACAATTGCATATGATCTCTGCACATGTGAGTTTAGGCTTCTCAATGACATTTCTTAGGGCCTAATAAGAGATTGGCACCAGTGCCATTATTCACTTGTACAAATGTTTACCCTACTATTCTAGGAGGGGTATTCCAGTGATCATAGGAGAGTGGTGTCCGATTCCAATCCACATGTGAGTCTGATGATCTCAGCATCATTATGTAGGTGCCACCATGAGTTTGGCAGGCATCACTGCCATTCTCCACTAGTGGTTGTCTAGACAAACTAAACCTATAGATTGACATTCCAAGGCCTGATAAGAGATTGACACAATTCCATATGATCTCTGCACAACGGAGACAGTGATCACTACATAGAAGAATGCACATGTGAGTTTAGGATTCCTTGTGCATGTTTGCAGGTCATGTTATGAGATTGGCACCACTACCATTCTCCACTGGTGGCATTCTCCATAGAGATTGACACAATTCCATATGATCCCTACATAGCGGAGACAATGATCACTACATAGAAGAATGCACATTGCCACTAGCGGACAATGGTACTAGGATAATGGCAAAAGTGCCAATGCACATGTGAGTTTAGGATTCCTTGTCCATGTTTTCAGGTCATGGTATGAGATTAGCATCACTACATAGAAGAATGCACATGTGAGTTTAGGATTCCTTGTGCATGTTTTTAGGTCATGGTATGAGATTGGCACCACTGCCATTCTCCACTTGTGGCATTCTCCACAGAGATTGGCACAATTCCATATGATCTCTGCACATGTGAGTTTAGGATTTCTTGTGCATGTTTTCAGGGGTATTCCAATCATCATAGGAGAGTGGTGTCCGATTCCAATCCACATGTGAGTCTGATGATCTCAGTGTTATTATGTAGGTGCCACCATGAGTTTGGCATCACTGCCATTTTCCACTAGTGGTTGTCTAGACAAACCTAACCTATAGATTGACATTCCACTACATAGAAGAATGCACATTGCCACTAGCGGAGAATGGCAATAGGATAATGGCAAAAGTGCCAATGCACATGTGAGATTGGCAGCACTGCCATTCTCCACTGGTGGCATTCTCCACAAAGATTGACACAATTCCATGTGATCTCTGCACATGTGAATTTAGGCTTCTCAATGCCATTTCTTAGGGCCTAATAAGAGATTGGCGCCACTGCCATTCTCCACTTGTACAAATGTTTACCCTACTATTCTAGGAGGGGTATTCTAGTGATCATAGGAGAGTGGTGTCCTATTCCATTCCACATGTGAGTTTGATGATCCACATATGATCCCTACACAGCGGAGACAGTGATCACTACATAGAAGAATGCACATTACCTTCCATTCTCCATATGATCTCTACATAGCAGAGACAGTCATCAATACATAGAAGGAGAGTGGTGTCCTATTACCTTCCATTCCACATATGATCTCTGCACAGCAGAGACAGTGATCACTACATAGAAGAATGCACATGTGAGTTTAGGCTTCTCAATGCCATTTCTTAGGGCCTAACAAGAGATTGGCACCACTGCCATTCTCCACTTGTACAAATGTTTACCCTACTATTCTAGGAGGGGTATTCCAGTGATCGTAGGAGAGTGGTGTCCTATTCCATTCCACAAGTGTAGTTGCAAGCATGAGATTGGCATCACTGCCATTTTCCGCTAGTGGTAATCTAGACAAACTGAACCTATAGATTGACATTCCAATACATAGAAGGATGCACGTTGCCACTAGTGGAGAATGGCAGTAGGATAATGGCAAAAGTGCCAATGCACATGTGAGTTTAGGATTCCTTGTGCATGTTTTTAGGTCATGGTATGGTATTGGCACCACTGCCATTCTCCATTGGTGGCATCCTCCATAGAGTTTGACACAAATCCATATGATCCCTGCACAGCGGAGAGAGTGATCACTACATAGAAGAATGCACATTACCACTAGCGGAGAATGGCAGTAGGATAATGGCAAAAGTGCCAATGCACACGTGAGTTTAGGATTCCTTGTGCATGTTTTCAGGTCATGGTATGAGATTGGCACCACTGCCATTCTCCACTGGTGGCATTCTCCACAGAGATTGGCACAATTCCATATGATCTCTGCACATGTGAGTTTAGGCTTCTCAATGACATTTCTTAGGGGCTAATAAGAGATTGGCACCAGTGCCATTCTTCACTTGTACAAATGTTTACCCTACTATTCTAGGAGGGGTATTCCAGTTATCATAGGAGAGTGGTGTTTGATTCCAATCCACATGTGAGTCTAATGATCTCAGCATCATTATGTAGGTGCCATCATGAGTTTGGCATCACTGCCATTCTCCACTAGTGGTTGTCTAGACAAACTAAAACTATAGATTGACATTCCAAGGCCTGATAAGAGATTGACACAATTCCATATGATCTCTACACAACAGAGACAGTGATCACTACATAGAAGAATGCACATGTGAGTTTAGGATTCCTTGTGCATGTTTGCAGGTCATGTTATGAGATTGGTACCACTATCATTCTCCACTGGTGGCATTCTCCACAGAGATTGACACAATTCCATATGATCCCTACACAGCGGAGACAATGATCACTACATAGAAGAATGCACATTGCCACTAGCGGACAATGGTACTAGGATAATGGCAAAAGTACCAATGCACATGTGAGTTTAGGATTCCTTGTGCATGTTTTCAGGTCATGGTATGAGATTGGCACCAGTACATAGAAGAATGCACATGTGGGTTTAGAATTCCTTGTACATGTTTTTAGGTCATGCTATGAGATTGGCACCACTGCCATTTTCCACTGGTGGCATTCTCCACAGAGATTGGCACAATTCCATATGATCTCTGCACATGTGAGTTTAGGATTTCTTGTGCATGTTTTCAAGGGTATTCCAATCATCATAGGAGAGTGGTGTCCGATTCCAATCCACATGTGAGTCTGATGATCTCAGTGTGATTATGTAGGTGCCACCATGAGTTTGGCATCACTGCCAGTTTTCAATACTGGTTGTCTAGACAAACTAAACCTATAGATTGACATTCCACTACATAGAAGAATGCACATTGCCACTAGCGGAGAATGGCAGTAGGATAATGGCAAAAGTGCCAATGCACATGTGAGATTGGCAGCACTGCCATTCTCCACAAAGATTGACACAATTCCATGTGATCTCTACACAGCGGAGACAGTGATCACTACATATAAGAATGAGCATGTGAGTTTAGGCTTGTCAATGCCATTTCTTAGGGCCTAATAAGAGATTGGCACCACTGCCCTTCTCCACTGGTGGCATTCTCCACAGAGATTGGCACAATTCCATATGATCTCTGCCCTTGTGAGTTTAGGCTTCTCAATGACATTTCTTAGGGGCTAATAAGAGATTGGCACCAGTGCCATTCTTCACTTGTACAAATGTTTACCCTACTATTCTAGGAGGGGTATTCCAGTGATCATAGGAGAGTGGTGTCCGATTCCAATCCACATGTAAGTCTGATGATCTTAGTATCATTATGTAGGTGCCACCATGAGTTTGGCATCACTGCCATTCTCCACTAGTGGTTGTCTAGACAAACTAAACCTATAGATTGACATTCCAAGGCCTGATAAGAGATTGACACAATTCCACATGATCTCTGCACAACGGAGACAGTGATCACTACATAGAAGAATGCACATGTGAGTTTAGGATTCCTTGTGCATGTTTGCAGGTCATGTTATGAGATTGGCACCACTATCATTCTACACTGGTGGCATTCTCCACAGAGATTGACACAATTCCATATGATCCCTACACAGCGGAGACAATGATCACTACATAGAAGAATGCACATTGCCACTAGCGGACAATGGTACTAGGATAATGGCAAAAGTGCCAATGCACATGTGAGTTTAGGATTCATTGTGCATGTTTTCAGGTCATGGTATGAGATTGGCACCACTACATAGAAGAATGCACATGTGAGTTTAGGATTCCTTGTGCATGTTTTTAGGTCATGGTATGAGATTGGCACCACTGCCATTCTCCACTGGTGGAATTCTCCACAGAGATTGGCACAATTCCATATGATCTCTGCACATGTGAGTTTAGGATTTCTTGTGCATGTTTTCAGGGGTATTCCATTCATCATAGGAGAGTGGTGTCCGATTCCAATCCACATGTGAGTCTGATGATCTCAGTGTCATTATGTAGGTGCCACCATGAGTTTGGCATCACTGCCATTTTCCACTACTGGTTGTCTAGACAAACTAAACCTATAGATTGACATTCCACTACATAGAAGAATGCACATTGCCACTAGCGGAGAATGGCAGTAGGATAATGGCAAAAGTGCCAATGCACATGTGAGATTGGCAGCACTGCCATTCTCCACTGGTGGCATTCTCCACAAAGATTGACACAATTCCATGTGATCTCTACACAGCGGAGACAGTGATCACTACATAGAAGAATGAGCATGTGAGTTTAGGCTTCTCAATGCCATTTCTTAGGGCCTAATAAGAGATTGGCACCACTGCCCTTCTCCACTGGTGGCATTCTCCACAGAGATTGGCACAATTCCATATGATCTCTGCCCTTGTGAGTTTAGGCTTCTCAATGACATTTCTTAGGGGCTAATAAGAGATTGGCACCAGTGCCATTCTTCACTTGTACAAATGTTTACCCTACTATTCTAGGAGGGGTATTCCAGTGATCATAGGAGAGTGGTGTCCGTCCAATCCACATGTAAGTCTGATGATCTTAGCATCATTATGTAGGTGCCACCATGAGTTTGGCATCACTGCCATTCTCCACTAGTGGTTGTCTAGACAAACTAAACCTATAGATTGACATTCCAAGGCCTGATAAGAGATTGACACAATTCCACATGATCTCTGCACAACGGAGACAGTGATCACTACATAGAAGAATGCACATGTGAGTTTAGGATTCCTTGTGCATGTTTGCAGGTCATGTTATGAGATTGGCACCACTATCATTCTACACTGGTGGCATTCTCCACAGAGATTGACACAATTCCATATGATCCCTACACAGCGGAGACAATGATCACTACATAGAAGAATGCACATTGCCACTAGCGGACAATGGTACTAGGATAATGGCAAAAGTGCCAATGCACATGTGAGTTTAGGATTCATTGTGCATGTTTTCAGGTCATGGTATGAGATTGGCACCACTACATAGAAGAATGCACATGTGAATGGCACAATTCCATATGATCTCTGCACATGTGAGTTTAGGATTTCTTGTGCATGTTTTCAGGGGTATTCCAATCATCATAGGAGAGTGGTGTCCGATTCCAATCCACATGTGAGTCTGATGATCTCAGTGTCATTATGTAGGTGCCACCATGAGTTTGGCATCACTGCCATTTTCCACTACTGGTTGTCTAGACAAACTAAACCTATAGATTGACATTCCACTACATAGAAGAATGCACATTGCCACTAGCGGAGAATGGCAGTAGGATAATGGCAAAAGTGCCAATGCACATGTGAGATTGGCAGCACTGCCATTCTCCACTGGTGGCATTCTCCACAAAGATTGACACAATTCCATGTGATCTCTACGCAGCGGAGACAGTGATCACTACATAGAAGAGTGAGCATGTGAGTTTAGGCTTCTCAATGCCATTTCTTAGGGCCTAATAAGAGATTGGCACCACTGCCCTTCTCCACTGGTGGCATTCTCCACAGAGATTGGCACAATTCCATATGATCTCTGCACATGTGAGTTTAGGCTTCTCAATGACATTTCTTAGGGGCTAATAAGAGATTGGCACCAGTGCCATTCTTCACTTGTACAAATGTTTGCCCTACTATTCTAGGAGGGGTATTCCAGTGATCATAGGAGAGTGGTGTCCGATTCCAATCCACATGTGAGTCTGATGATCTTAGCATCATTATGTAGGTGCGGCCTGATAAGAGTTTGACACAATTCCATATGATCTCTGCACAACGGAGACAGTGATCACTACATAGAAGAATGCACATGTGAGTTTAGGATTCCTTGTGCATGTTTGCAGGTCATGTTATGAGATTGGCACCACTATCATTCTACACTGGTGGCATTCTCCACAGAGATTGACACAATTCCATATGATCCTACATAGCGGAGACAATGATCACTACATAGAAGAATGCACATTGCCACTAGCGGACAATGGTACTAGGATAATGGCAAAAGTGCCAATGCACATGTGAGTTTAGGATTCCTTGTGCATGTTTTCAGGTCATGGTATGAGATTGGCACCACTACATAGAAGAATGCACATGTGAGTTTAGGATTCCTTGTGCATGTTTTTAGGTCATGGTATGAGATTGGCACCACTGCCATTCTCCACTGGTGGCATTCTCCACAGAGATTGGCACAATTCCATATGATCTCTGCACATGTGAGTTTAGGATTTCTTGTGCATGTTTTCAGGGGTATTCCAATCATCATAGGAGAGTGGTGTCCGATTCCAATCCACATGTGAGTCTGATGATCTCAGTGTCATTATGTAGGTGCCACCATGAGTTTGGCATCACTGCCATTTTCCACTACTGGTTGTCTAGACAAACTAAACCTATAGATTGACATTCCACTACATAGAAGAATGCACATTGCCACTAGCGGAGAATGGCAGTAGGATAATGGCAAAAGTGCCAACGCACATGTGAGATTGGCAGCACTGCCATTCTCCACTGGTGGCATTCTCCACAAAGATTGACACAATTCCATGTGATCTCTACGCAACGGAGACAGTGATCACTACATAGAAGAGTGAGCATGTGAGTTTAGGCTTCTCAATGCCATTTCTTAGGGCCTAATAAGAGATTGGCACCACTGCCCTTCTCCACTGGTGGCATTCTCCACAGAGATTGGCACAATTCCATATGATCTCTGCACATGTGAGTTTAGGCTTCTCAATGACATTTCTTAGGGGCTA
Organism: Dipteris shenzhenensis; assembly: GCF_047967505.1. Lineage (NCBI taxonomy): Eukaryota > Viridiplantae > Streptophyta > Polypodiopsida > Gleicheniales > Dipteridaceae > Dipteris > Dipteris shenzhenensis. The sequence continues at coordinate 31,332,642 of NC_141623.1, forward strand.
ATAAGAGATTGGCACCAGTGCCATTCTTCACTTGTACAAATGTTTGCCCTACTATTCTAGGAGGGGTATTCCAGTGATCATAGGAGAGTGGTGTCCGATTCCAATCCACATGTGAGTCTGATGATCTTAGCATCATTATGTAGGTGCGGCCTGATAAGAGTTTGACACAATTCCATATGATCTCTGCACAACGGAGACAGTGATCACTACATAGAAGACTGCACATGTGAGTTTAGGATTCCTTGTGCATGTTTGCAGGTCATGTTATGAGATTGGCACCACTATCATTCTACACTGGTGGCATTCTCCACAGAGATTGACACAATTCCATATGATCCTACATAGCGGAGACAATGATCACTACATAGAAGAATGCACATTGCCACTAGCGGACAATGGTACTAGGATAATGGCAAAAGTGCCATTGCACATGTGAGTTTAGGATTCCTTGTGCATGTTTTCAGGTCATGGTATGAGATTGGCACCACTACATAGAAGAATGCACATGTGAGTTTAGGATTCCTTGTGCATGTTTTTAGGTCATGGTATGAGATTGGCACCACTGCCATTCTCCACTGGTGGCATTCTCCACAGAGATTGGCACAATTCCATATGATCTCTGCACATGTGAGTTTAGGATTTCTTGTGCATGTTTTCAGGGGTATTCCAATCATCATAGGAGAGTGGTGTCCGATTCCAATCCACATGTGAGTCTGATGATCTCAGTGTCATTATGTAGGTGCCACCATGAGTTTGGCATCACTGCCATTTTCCACTACTGGTTGTCTAGACAAACTAAACCTATAGATTGACATTCCACTACATAGAAGAATGCACATTGCCACTAGCGGAGAATGGCAGTAGGATAATGGCAAAAGTGCCAATGCACATGTGAGATTGGCAGCACTGCCATTCTCCACTGGTGGCATTCTCCACAAAGATTGACACAATTCCATGTGATCTCTACGCAGCGGAGACAGTTTGATCACTACATAGAAGAGTGAGCATGTGAGTTGAGGCTTCTCAATGCCATTTCTTAGGGCCTAATAAGAGAGATTGGCACCACTGCCATTCTCCACTGGTGGCATTCTCCACAGAGATTGGCACAATTCCATATGATCTCTGCACATGTGAGTTTAGGCTTCTCAATGACATTTCTTAGGGCCTAATAAGAGATTGGCACCAGTGCCATTATTCACTTGTACAAATGTTTACCCTACTATTCTAGGAGGGGTATTCCAGTGATCATAGGAGAGCGGTGTCCGATTCCAATCCACATGTGAGTCTGATGATCTCAGCATCATTATGTAGGTGCCACCATGAGTTTGGCATCACTGCCATTCTCCACTAGTGGTTGTCTAGACAAACTAAACCTATAGATTGACATTCCAAGGCCTGATAAGAGATTGACACAATTCCATATGATCTCTGCACAACGGAGACAGTGATCACTACATAGAAGAATGCACATGTGAGTTTAGGATTCCTTGTGCATGTTTGCAGGTCATGTTATGAGATTGGCACCACTATCATTCTCCAGTGGTGGCATTCTCCACAGAGATTGACACAATTCCAAATGATCCCTACACAGCGGAGACAATGATCACTACATAGAATAATGCACATTGCCAGTAGCGGACAATGGTACTAGGATAATGGCAAAAGTGCCAATGCACATGTGAGTTTAGGATTCCTTGTGCATGTTTTCAGGTCATGGTATGAGATTGGCACCACTACATAGAAGAATGCACATGTGAGTTTAGGATTCCTTGTGTATGTTTTTAGGTCATGGTATGAGATTGGCACCACTGCCATTCTCCACTGGTGGCATTTTCCACAGAGATTGGCACACTTCCATATGATCTCTGCACATGTGAGTTTAGGCTTCTCAATGCGCATGTGAGATTGGCAGCACTGCCATTCTCCACTAGTGGCATTCTCCACAAAGATTGACACAATTCCATGTGATCTCTACATAGCGGAGACAGTGATCACTACATAGAAGAATGAGCATGTGAGTTTAGGCTTCTCAATGCCGTTTCTTAGGGCCTAATAAGAGATTGGCACCACTGCCATTCTCCACTTGTACAAATGCTTAGCCTACTATTCTAGGAGGGGCATTCCAGTGATCATAGGAGAGTGGTGCCCTATTCCATTCTACAAGTGAGTTTGATGATCTCAGTGAAGCCAAAATTTTGAATTAGGACATTCCATTGGAAGAATGGCACTAGTGCCATTCTCCATTTTCCAATGGGAGAATGGCACTAGTGCCAGTCTCCATTTTCCTATTACAAAACCAAAAAATTAGGACATTCCATTGGGACATTCCATTGGGAGAATGGCACTAGTGCCATTCTCCATTTTCCTATTCCTAGTGCCATTCTCCATTTTCCTATTACAATGGAGAATGGCACTAAACCTATAGATTGACACTCCACTAATTCCAATGGGAGAATGGCATTGGTGCCCTTCTACCTTTGTGAAGCCAAAATTTTGAATTAGGACATTCCATTGGGAGAATGGCACTAATGCCATTCTCCATTTTCCAATGGGAGAATGGCACTAGTGCCAGTCTCCATTTTCCTATTACAAAGCCAAAAAATTAGGACATTCCATTGGGAGAATGGCACTAGTGCCATTCTCCATTTTCCAATGGGAGAATGGCACTAGTGCCATTCTCCATTTTCCTATTACAAAGCCAAAAAATAGGACATTCCATTGGGACATTCCATTGGGAGAATGGCACTAGTGCCATTCTCCATTTTCCTATTCTCCAGTGCCATTCTCCCATTGCAATGTCCTAATATAAATTTCGTTTTGGAAATACAATTTCAAATAGAATAATTTGAATTTGAATTTAAATTTAATATTGGAGAGAATGGCATACTTGCCACTCTAAATATCCAAATTCAAAAGGGAACAATGGCGGGAAGAGCACTGGTGCCACTCTCACGGACTTCTTATGAGGTCTTGGAGAATGGCACTGGTGCCATTCTCCATTTAAAATTAGAAATTCAATCTCTAAATTTGCCATTCAATCATGAAAATCAAAATTGAGATTGAAGTTTAACTTGAAATCAAAATTTGAAAACTAGAATTTAGGTTTTGAAATACAATTTCAAAAGCATAATTTCAATTTGAAATACAAATTGAAATTAAAATTATCAATATGAATTTGAATTTGAATTTAGATTTGGAGAGAATGGCATAAGTGCCATTCTGTATATCCAAAATTCAAAAGGGCACAATGGCGGGAAGACCTATATTTCAAAATTTGAATTATTTAGTAGTTTCAAACTATCACTTTCAACTTTCAAATCTACATTTCAAACAAATCAAGACCTTTTCTCTCATTTCAATTGATGTCTTTCCCTCCTCACTTTCTATTCATTCCAAACAAATTGGAGAGGAGTCTCAGAGTCTCAGAGTTTTACTCACCACACGCACGGAGAGTCTTGAGGCAAGAAGACAACCAACGGCTCGACAGCCTGAAGCTGGAAGGAAACAACACAATTGACAATTGAAGCTCAATCAGTTCGGTAGCTTCTCTTTAATTTTCAGATTTTTTGCTTTCTTTCTTGCAATTTGGCTTCATCCTCCAACAGGAGGGTTGAAAGAAAGAGAGGAAAGCTCCTCCACCATCTATGCAATAAGATAACAGGAGGGTTGAAAGAAAGAGAGGAGAGATATACCCGTGACAGACTGCTCGATTGGAACGGAGGCGTCGATTGGAACGAAGGTAATTCTCTATTTCACGCTTGGAACTCAGACTGCTCGATTAATTAGATCAAGTACTTGCTCGCAAGGAACCCCGAATCGCCACTACTGAATTTCCAAAGGATGAGCCTGCTTTTACAGCGTTATTCGAGAATAAATAGGTGAACTGAATTTCCAAAGGATGAGCCTCCGATCGCTTGCTTTTACAGAGTTATTCGAGAATAAATAGGTGAATTAGTGTCGCTAATACGGAGTTATTCGAGAACGGTTACAAGCTCTTTTGATTGTAACTCATGACCTACCGACAGCTATTCCGTCATCGTTGTCCCGGGAAGAAGCCAACTTGCAAGAAGGAAAGAAAGCTATTCCGTCATTGCAATTTGATGATTCCGTCATCGTTGTCCCGGGAAGAGGTAGCTCTCAAACGACTTTAGTGACGAGGAAAGAAGAAGCTTGAACGAAGATACGCTTGAGGAGAAGCTTGGCGAAGATGATACGACTTCAGTGACGAGGAAAGGAGAAGCTTGAACGAAGATATGCATGAGGAGAAGCTTGGGAAGCGATACGAATGAGAGATAAGGAGAAGCTTTACGAAAAGATACGCATGATGAGAAAAAGCTGGCGAAAAGCTACGGATTGGCGAAAAGCTACGACAAGGAGACTAGCACGCATTGCGATGCGATCCACTTAGGGCAACGAGCGTAATGATTAGAAGGATCTAGGGTTTTCCATTTTTTTACTTCGTAAGTTTAGCTTTTGCATTTCTTTTGCATTTCATTAAAAACAAATTGATATCTTTTGCATTTCGTTAAAAACAAATTATTCTTTATGTAATGTGCCTTTCTCAAGGTTACTATCATCTCTACATTTTTTTCCTTTTAGCATGCTACGATGTGTTAAGAAATGCCTGGAAGACCAGCCGACCCTTTAGAAAACATGCCAGCGGGCAGATGAAGGATCGCGCATAGGTCATACCGTCGGGCCTGGGGCTACCGGCAGCCCCCGGACCCTGCCGCTGGGGGCTTTGCCCCCAGACCCCCACCGGGGGCCTGCGCCCCCCAGACCCCCTGCTATCGGGGGGGCTATCGCCCCCCCGAACCCCCCCTTTTTGCAGACGGGTATCTACTCTTGGCTCCTAAGCTGTCTCATAACCATCTGGTCTACTCTAAGACCCCTTCCAGTGTCTAAACTGGGGATCCCTCCCAATATCCGATACCCATCATGGCTTCTCCTCATATGGGGGCCTTACAACATTGGGTACACAGAATATTGGTGGGTTACATGAGAGGTGGACATTTGAGCTAACTCTAACAACACCTTGGTATCTCATTTTGCATCCTAGGTACCCACATGCTTGGCTATGGAGTAGCATATATGGCTATTGTATGGCTAAAAAGATTGACAACCATAGAGGCCTCAAGGCATGGACAAGAGGTTTATAAGGAGTAAGCATATACATATGTATGACAGACTTAAAAGCCTGCATATGGTTACCTAACGGTTAGACATCTAAATTGAATATTAGGTCAAATATTGTTAGTCTTTAGAACTTGTTAGGTTGCTTATCCAACAGAGTCACCCCAAGATCTAGGTTGTCCTAGATGTTTTTAGTCAGTTCAATCTAGGGCCTAGTCAAATAGCAAACAAGGGAGATTGTGAACAAAGAGGATCAAGCTTGTTGTAGAACTTCCATGCTACAGCCTTCAAAGGAATTGCACACTCAAGACCGTACTAGATAATTCGGGAAAAACCCAATTCCCAGAATGGCAGTTTTGGATGAAATTTAACACGTTTAATATATCCTACCTTTTGCATTTCATTAAACTAGGATCATAAGTTCAATAACTACTTAGCTTGAAATAAGTTCAATAACTACACCCTTCTCAAGGGATATTAAAATTGGCTTATGATCAGAGAACAAGAGGGATGTTAAAATCCTTCTAGAGAAATAAGCAAGGACGGCGAGATATTATACGAAGTTAGAGATGTGTCATTGAGCTTCAAGTATACACTTGGGCTCCATAAACCACACAAGGCTCTAGAAGCCTCTTGTAATAGGCCTCCCAAAAAGATACATGTTATGAAAACTTTATAATTATTTCTACTAAATGAAATGCAAGCATGACCACTTGTGAAGTTCATTAGTTATTTTGGCATAGTAGAGAGAGAATGAGAAGTGCTTGAGAAGGTGAACATAGAAGTCGTCCACGGAAGACAACAATGGCTTGAGGATGATTTCCTTAAAGAGTGCTTCTTAAGAAATTGATGGGCTAGGGGTTAAGGATGATAATTCTAAAACATTAAGCATCTAGATCAAGTAGATTAAGGACATAATTCAAGTGCACCTTTATTCAAAAGGAGTTACTCTCACTGGCGCACCATGGGCACCACCCACACATCATGGATGGGCAAGATTGCCCGCCCCATCCAACCCATGGCACAGATGCATTCAATGCACCATAGAGGGACGTAGGCAGCTCTAGTGTGAAAACAGCATAAGCATTCAAGCTGCCAACTTAAGGGCACCTTAGCCTACAGAGGGGCACGTCTGAGCTGAGGTCAAAGCCACAGAGAGAGAGAGAGAGAGAGAGAGAGAGAGAGAGAGCGCAACAAAATGTATAGGAGAATATTGTATTGGGCGGTAAGTTTACCTCTTGAGTCAAGACAGCAAGGACGGCGAGATATACGAAAAGCAACATTTTACATTACTTGGACCTTGATCATGGACCTTGATCAAGAAAAACATACTCTAACATAAAAATTTGTAACTTGACCAACCTAGCATAACCAAACTAGCGTGAATAAACTCACATAACGAGCTAGGTTTCATAAAGTAATATCGATCAACTTTACTACATATATGAATAAATGGAAGTAAAATAGTGTATGGTTTCAAATGAATACCACGTTCACACACACACACACACACACACACACACACACACACTGCCATCCTCCAATCTCCCCATTTTACAAAGCTAAATTTTTTTTTAATTTGCTCCACTTCCATTCTCCCATTGCATAGGGGGAATGGCACCAGTGCCATTCTCCCATTATGATTTCCTGATTCAAATCTTGGCTATGCAAAGGGGAAATGGCACTAGTGCCATTCTCCCAGATTCAAAGTTTTGGCTTCACAGAGTCAAAATGGCACATGTGAGTTTGATGATCTTAGTGTCATTATGTAGGTGCCAGCATGAGATTGGCATCACTACCATTCTCCCCTAGTGGTAATCTAGACAAACTAAACCTATAGATTGACATTCCACTAATTTTCCTATTGCAATGGCACTAGTGCCTTTCTCCATTAGAATGGCACTAGTGCCTTTCTCCATTTTCCTATTACAAAGCCAAAAAATTAGGACATTCCATTGGGAGAATGGCACTAGTGCCATTCTCCATTTTCCAATGGGAGAATGGCACTAGTGCCATTCTCCATTTTCCTATTACAAAGCCAAAAAATTGGGACATTCCATTGGGAGAATGGCACTAGTCCCATTCTCCGTTTTCCAATGGGAGAATGGCACTAGTGCCATTCTCCATTTTCCTATTCCTAGTGCCATTCTCCATTTTCCTATTACAAAGCCAAAAAATTGGGACATTCCATTGGGAGAATGGCACTAGTGCCATTCTCCGTTTTCCAATGGGAGAATGGCACTAGTGCCATTCTCCATTTTCCTATTCCTAGTGCCATTCTCCATTTTCCTATTACAATGGAGAGTGGCACTAAACCTATAGATTGACATACCAAAAATTCCAATGGGAGAATGGCATTGGTGCCCTTCTACCTTTGTGAAGCCAAAATTTTGAATTAGGACATTCCATTGGGAGAATGGCACTAGTGCCATTCTCCATTTTCCTATTACAAAGCCAAAAAATTAGGACATTCCATTGGGAGAATGGCACTAGTGCCATTCTCCATTTTCCAATGGGAGAATGGCACTAGTGCCATTCTCCATTTTCCTATTCCTATTGCCATTCTCCATTTTCCTATTACAAAGCCAAAAAATTAGGACATTCCATTGGGACATTCCATTGGGAGAATGGCACTAGTGTCATTCTCCATTTTCCATTGGGACAATGGCACTAGTGCCATTCTCCATTTTCCTATTCTCCAGTTCCATTCTCCCATTGCAATTTCCTAATATTAAATTTTGTCTTTGCAAAGGGAGCATGGCACCATTGTCATTCTCCCAAGGCAGAGTCCCAAGTCAAAATTTTGTCTTCCAAATAAAGAATGGCACTAGTCTGTTCTCCTCTTATGAAGACAAATGTTTTTCACAAGTCAATGCATGGGGAGAATGGCACTGGTGCCATTCCCCTTTTCAAAGATAAGAAATATGCAATTCTCCATAGGTTAGCCAAATTCACATGGAGAATGGCACTGGTGCCATTCTCCCCCCGCTACAAGGACAACTTTGTTGGTCTTATGAAATTCTTTGGTTGTAGTTTGTTCATAATCAATTTCTTGTCATCGTAATGAGAGGGGATGGCTACTATCAGATGCATGAATCAGGTCATGATGATGGTGAAAATAATTCATGCTTTAGAAAAAGTTTTATCAAATTGCTAAAATTTTTAGGGAAATAATTCATGCTTTCATGAAAATTTTGTATAGACTCATTCATGCTTTATAGAGATTTGCACCAATGCCATTCTTCCCCTCTAGGACATGTTTGATGGTCTTATGAAATTCTTTGGTTGTAATTTGTTCATAATTAATTCTCCGTAATCGTAATGACAGGGGATGGCTATCAGAAGCGGGGAGAAGGTCATGATGATGGTGGGGAATGAAGTGGTTGGAATTGGTGGAGTGTGTGCAATAGATCCGGAGGCCTACTGTAGTGGTGTGAAGATTAGGACAGAAAATGTATCGGTGATAGTGGAGAAGTCTATCAATAGTGAAATGCTCTTGCCATTTCCCACTATGGATGCAGTGCTTGTTGGTGAGGCAATTTGGAGCGTTGTCAAGTGGCCTAAGGGCTCTCTAAAACATGTTGGTGATTCTTTAGATGATGCGGTAACTGAAGAAGCTGCACCAAGTGAGCCTGAGCAACCTTATGTTGAGGCAATGCCAGTTTCTTCATTGGAAACTGACAATTTCATTCGTGAATCTTGGAAAGAGAAAAAGGTTGTCTTATGGGATGAGAGCAAAACAAAGACCGTGGGGGAAGGTGTGATCTTATATGTTTTCCCGGGAGACTCTATAAACTTTGACCTATTGGGTAACGATTGCATTGGTGTGGGTATTGAAAAGAAAGAACAAATTAGAGGAAGTGACTCAGGGTCTTCTATGCAAGATGTCGGCTCTCTCAGCCTAGTAAAGTGGCCCATCAAGCAGATTACCTTACTTGAAGGAAGCCCATTGCAACAATATGTGCCCATGGACCACGTTGCTGGTATAGATGAGTTGGTCAATGATCAAATGTTGAAAAGGGATGATCCAACATCAAAGAAAAGAAGGTACACTTTCATTAACAGGGTGCCTAAACAAAGAGAGCCTCCAACAGCAATGTACAAAATGTCACTAGATTCGGTGCAGCAGGTTTCTTCCATCGATTGTTGTGGGAGTAGGTGTTGCCAACATGCAGAGCGAGATCTCTTAATGAATCTAAGGAAGAACTTTTGGGGCAGCTCCTTGGAGTCTCGTACAAACTTTATATACGATGTGTTGTCAACGGCTTGGCATCATGACTACACAGGGAGGATATGCTACAACTTCAGGATAAATGGTCGGGATGTCTGTTGTAGAGCATGGTATGAGATGCATGGAATTCCAAGGACATCATTTTATCGATACAGGGAGCAATTTGAGAGTGGTGTGCAGCGATATGTGCATGGCAATTCAGGGATTGTGAGGAGGAGCAGGGAGCACATAGGTATGGGAAGGGCTCTCATTCAACACTTTGTGGATAATAGCACAGAGCATATGCCTCACAAGAGTAGAACCATGCAGGATGGTTCTAGAGAGACACAGCAAGTGATACCTGAAGTGTATAAGAAGATAGATGTCCTACGTGAGGTCAACACTTCACTTAATCAACGTGGTTATCAGAGCCTATCCACATCCACATTTGGTAGGATTTGGAAATCAGACTTAAAAAATGTAGCCCTTGCTAAGACGAGCGAATTCTCTAAATGTAGCTTGTGCAGCCGGATCAAGGCTCAATTGGCAGCCACAAAAAGTCAAGATGAGCGCAATTCGCTGATGGAAGAGAGAAAGATGCATATGATACAGCAACAAAGTTGTAGGAACTTATACTATGCATGGCGTAGGTACTCCGAGATGGATCCAAAAAAGTATGTATGCATAATCCATGATAAGATGGACCAAAAAAAGACGGCAATTCCAAGACTTCGGGTGAGGTCCAAGGATACCGATTCTGCATGGCAATTACAGGTTTCACTCATTGGAATGATTACCCATGGGCATGGAAATGGTCATTATGGACACTTCACCCTCAATGGTTTGTGGCCATCTGATCCCAACCTGACGATTGGATCGCTCTCAATTTGTTTGCGCAACCTCGAGAGGATGGATATGCATGACCTTGGAGACCTTGCTACCAATGGGATTCCTAGAAGCAATGCTCGCCTTTTGAATGCTCTATGTTCAAGAAACGCTTTGGACTCCCATTACAGTTCTAAAGGTGCACATGTTTCCACAAGTGGTGCTAGCTTGTCTGAAAATGTAGATGTCACGATCACAAATGCAAATCTAGAAACTGTATCGGAAAGTGACCCGAAGTCTGTCACGGAGGCCATGACAACTTCCATTGCAAGGGCTACAGACACATGTGTGAATTTTTTTCCATCAAATACAAGAGAAAACCCACCCTCTTTAGAGGGGAGTGTTGCTATTGAGCCAACATTCCAAAAGTTGCCAGAGAACTTGCTACTCCAACTAGATAATTGTGGGTCTGAGAACAAAAATAGATACTTGTTTGCATACCTTTCTCTTCTTGTAGCAAGGGGCATTTTCAAGACAGTTCAATTGGGCTTCTTGATGGTAGGGCACACACATGAGGACATTGATGCAATGTTCAGCAGGTTTTCTGTGAGCTTGCGAGTGGGACAAACATTCACTTTCCCGCATCTGATGGATACATTCAGAAAATGTACATCATCTTCACCCGCACCATTTGTTCTTACACGGGTTCCTAACTTCAAGGATTATGTAGATGGCTACCTATGTGATGGGCAAGAAATGCTAGTTGGACATGCAAAGCCATTACAATTTCGATTTTACATGCAAGGTGACATACCAATGATGCAGTACAAGGTGCATCCAAAATCCCTGAACTGGATGCCCATTGAAGGGGGAATTGAGCTATGGAAGAAAGATAGTGAGGGTCGATCATTGTTGCCAACAGGTTGTCCGGATATACTGCCAATGGCTGTATTTGTGAGAGATCACTTGCAAGTAATATCAGGGATAAAGGATTACATTAAGTTTTGGGAGAAATGTGCAAGTGGAAAGAATGCATCCTATGAGTCCTACATTAGGCCAGTGATAGACTATTGGAAAACCATGATCGGTGAGCTCGAACAGGAAAACATCTCAGAGATAGGAGTGTACAGAGAGTTTTGGCCAAGAACACAATCTCCTGATGAGGAGGATGATATAGATGCCTGCATTAATGATTTCCAAGGCTATGAGGAATGGAATGATCACTATTGTGGGCCTCTAAAAGGTAAGCCGAGGGAAGAGTTTAGACCAATGGTGGATGTTAAGCAAGGTGACTTCGTCTTGGTGAGGCCATCAGATCCTATATACCCCATATGGCTTGGGGTTGCCATATCAAGTGCCGAGATGGATGCTGCTTCTCCTAATTTCAAGAAATTATTAATTCAGTATTGGGCACCATCAGTTAAGAGAAAGGGGCTCAGTGATGCAGATGCCTATGTTGATTGCTGGAACAAGTATTGGGCAGAGAATAGGTTGGATCCACAGGTATGGGAGTGTATTGATGCAATTGTCTGGTCATGGACATCAAAATCCATAAATAGACCCAAGAAGATCAAGATTCCACAGAGCGTATGTATCAAAGCACAGGAGAGCTTGCTTGGTATCAGAGCATAGAAAATGGTGTCGAATTTCTCCCTCTTAATCTCCCAAACTTCCATTGTAAGGTGTGTTCTCATGTGATGTTTCTCAATTGTTGTTATCTTGTCAATGGGTATTTGCATATTATTAATATGATAATTTTCAGAAGCTAACCTTCACCAACAACTGCTTTGTTTCTAGTGGAACTCACTATGCATGGTGTTTGTTAACACCACCAACTGGTGTTTATTAACACCTCAAGTAAAATATACATGTTGTCCCTAGACGGTGTTTATTAACACCACCAAATACATGATTTTCAAACTCTGCCACAAATGCTTTGTTCCGGTTTTTATACGCAATGAACTGTTTCACAACCAATGAAGTTTTTCATAATCATTGGAATTCCAAATATTAGCTTATTCAATATTGGTAAAATTCCCACAATCAACGGAAATTTTCCCAAATTTAATGAAGCCTTTCCCAATTTTAATGAAATCCACCCAATTTCGAAATTCCCAAAATGCAACTTTCGTCCCACTTTATCTAATACTGTGTTTAGGTGCAAAAGTTTGAAACTTGACCACTATATAGCAAAAAGAAGAATTTCCTAGATCTAAAAACTTGGAAGGGGATTGTTATATAGGAAAACTTAGAATTTCCTAGATTCGCAACAATTACTATGTAGAAAAACCGTGGATTTTGCTAGTTAGACAAACAAGTTTCTATATAGAAGCCTTATGGTATGTAGGAAAATGAATTAGCTAGTTAGAGAGCTAAATTTTGCTATTTCTAAGTAGCAAATCACGCAAACTTTACTAGTTATAGTGTGCTTTCCTATATAGTAATAGGTTTAGAGTTCCTTGTGTTGGGTTCTAGGAATTGGGAAAGTATTGTGCATGGTCTAGTTTCCCCCAACATAAGTGAAACTTGGGTCCTCAATGGAGCTAATGTTTCAATAAAAAATATCAAAATTTACTTTTGAAGTGACTATATTTTATTTCTGGGAATTGGGATTTTCCCAAATTCTCTAATATAGTGTTTATTGCTTCTCTGACCAATTCTGCTATAGGATTCTCTACCCTGCCACCTATGGCACTTTATGTCATAGTTTGCCCCTGCTCCTAAGTAATATCAATGAGGGGATCACCCTAATGTAGTGGATTTTTTAGAGCATGTTCTTGCCTGAGCCTCTCTCCTACCTCGGCCTTCTTTTTGGCCTACCCCCTGTGGGTAGCCTAAGTGACGTTTCATTTCGAGGGAAACCGAAAATCTCATTTTTCTTGATTTGTTTGTTTAATTCCAGTGATTGTGACACGTGTCAACGGTTGATTGTTGAGCCTGTGCATGTGCATGTGAATGTCTGATTTTAGTTCTGCAGTTAAGCGTTGATATTCCTTTGTTGAATGATGGTGGCGGATTCCTATCCTCATTCACTCCCTGCTTATCTGCTGTGCCGTTTTCATAGGGGAGATGGAGCTCCAGCCTTAGCGAATTGGCTGCAGCATTTGCATCCTCCAGTAGTGTTGGTGCGCCGTTTCTATAGAGAACATGGAACCCGTTGCATTCATCGTTAGCCTGATCACGGATCTCGCGTGTGCGGGAGGGACTTCGACTTCTTTATGTTCAGGTAGTATTGTGCGGACTGCATCGTACATTTGTGCTCTGCTTTACATGTTTTCATTTCATGCAAGGGACCCTTCCACTGAATACATGGAGACTGATAGTGGTACCTTTGCCAAAGCTGGTTTGAGCCTCTGTGCTTGTCTTTCATTTCTTGCAATGGACCCTTCCACTGAATACATGGAGACTGATAGTGGTACCTTTGCCAAAGGTTTGAGCCTCTGTGTTTGTCTTTCATTTCTTACGACCAACGTCTTTCATTTCTTCTTTTCTCAAGTTCACGATTCGTATACGAAACTCATGTTGGTTGTTTTACGTTGTAGGGCTTGCGAAGATCTGTCCGGATGCAGTTGACATGGTCGTTACTCCCCTGCCTGCAGAAAATGTGGACAAAACTGTGAACGAGACTTACGAAAGCGGAGGTGGCCAAGGTGCGTACATGCAATAAGCGAAATCTACTTATCATTTGTTCATCTTGTTGTTGAGTAGAACGATTCGTTTTCTTAATTTCTAATGCCTATCTTACCTGCGTTTGTTAAGTTTTAGAGGCTGTAGGTTGCGTATGTGAGTCTATTTGTTTGGTTGTTTGTCTGTTTTTAAAAGTCTATCTTATTTGCGTTTGTGAAGGCATAGACGATAGAACTTGTATTCTCACTTACCTTTGCTGAGTTGGCCGGTTCTCACGATTGTTGAAATTCCCATTTGTGAAGCGTGCGTTCTTCGATTGTGAAGCGGGCGTTCTCTGATACCTTCACGATTGTTGAAGTCTCCGTTTTCAAGTCTCCATTTGTGAAGCGTGCGTTCTCCGATTGTTGCATGCCACTTTCTTTGGGAAACTTACCTTTGCTGAGTCGGCCGGTTTGTGCATGCATTTATAAGTGTAGCTTGCATACTAGTTGCCTGCGTTTGAAATCCAAACTTACATCACTGCGTATCATGATATTTCGTTGTTGCATCTATTTTTTGGATTCCAAACTTACCTTGCTGACTCGGCTGGTTCTTCCATGCGTTTATAAGATTCAGCGCGTCCATACGTTGCCTTAGTATTGCCTGTAAATGTTTCGCTTTTCCAGAACAGACAACAGACTATTGTTGTCTGCTCACGAAGGTCCGCTATCATTGACTATTGCGCGATTTTGCTGGCAAGATATCACCTTTTCCTGTAAAAGATATGGCGTTCTCCTCTATTAGACATCGTGTTCTCCTGTATTAGTATTGAAGTGCAAGGTATCTCTGCAATTTTTATATTCTAGAAATTGTATCTCTGTATCCGTGCATTCTTTTGGGTACGTTTTTCTTTGTTTGAATAATGCAGCGTGGGTGAAGTAGGTCTTGTATCCCTATAAGTTTTGCTTTCCACCTTGTGTACTTTCATGTACTTTGTTTTGGTTATTTATAGTTGCTTTGTTAGTGTGCTTGTACGTTGAGAAGACTTCTTCTCCACCTAGTGCAAGGTCATCTCCGCAGTTGCTTGGTACACCAAGTAGACCACCAAAATCTAAAAATTTTCCAATTAAGAAAAATCCGCGTCGTTCCCGAAGGCATACATTTCAGGAGGTAGCCCAAGAAGCTTATGCACAAGGTAATAAGCTTACTTCTTATTTTCGCTAGAATATCTTGCATTGTCTTTATTTAGATTATTTGAATTTTTGTCCTTGTGTATTAGTGAAGAAGCTAATCCGCAAAATCCCGGAGTATGTTAGCTTTAAATCGATGATAACCTCAAAAGTGAAATGTAAAAGTACTTATAAACAAGCAAAGAATGAAGCCCAAAATTCTGCCACACCTAAGAGAGGAGTACATGATGGGTCAGACATTTGAATTATTGGGGTGTTGTTTGTTTCTAAAGCGAGGTCGTTGATTAGAATACATCGCCAATTGTGGGGTTGACGAATTGGATTGTGCAAACAGAGAGCCGCACATGGTGTGTTCCTGAATTATTGCAGGGATGACGATCGGGATGGTGAGGTTGGCTACAAAGATTTGGGTACTAATGAACGGTTGCCAGGATGGTGGCAATGCTACATGATGTTATTGCCATAGATTGAGTGCTTCTTATGTCATACTTTGTTTGCTTCTAAGTAATGAAATAATATTGTGCAATCATTATTATTGCCTATACTATGGGTTTGTTCTCTATTGTGGTATCAAACTTTTATAATGCTTCTCCGCTTCTAAGTAATGAAATAATATTCTTCAATAATTATTATTATTTATAATGTGCATTTGTTCCTCATTGTGGTATCAAGCTATTATAATGCTTCTTTTTAATATGCATACATGATTCATAAACATTTGATGTTAGCATAGCATTCACACATTGAAATTATGTTGGAGATAATTTTCATGTTATTAATATGCCATTTATAAATATTATATTACAAAGCATTTTGTTATTGTAATAATAAGTACTTAACATTGTAATATTTGGTCCAACAATAACTATGAAGTAATTAATTTTTCCTTTCATAATGTTCCATCCATAGCAAAAGCTATCATTCCATCGAGGGAAAATTTTGTGAGTGGAGGGAATTTTTTATTATCCATTCCAATAACTCAACTCTCTGATTGTAATCCTCAAAGATTTGTATTTGAGGGCAAACTACTTTGTAAGTATGGTACTTACAAAGTAACAAATCCTAAGTATCCTACATTCTTGAAAGGAGACTTCACAGATAGGTTTGTCTCTCACACCGTAACACTACTCATTCCTTCCACTTATATTCAACAATTTGTAACTTTCTTGCAAGTTGGGGAGTTTTAGAGAGTGGAAGGAGCCATTGTTGTGCTAAAGGGTCCAACTAAAGGGAAAACTTTAAGATTTTCTCTAGTCATTGATGCAATTGCATGTATCATTAGAGGAGAACCCTTTGAAGGCAACCTTCGTTTATTTTCTGATCATTCACTTTGCATGTATGTGCGATGGGTCTCCGAAAATATCAACTTTGGAAAGTTGAGTATATCAAATGTCGTGGGGGCAGTTGCAACTGTGATCATTAAAGTGGAGAATGAGGAGGGAATGTCGGATCAAATCATTGTTGCTGATGGACCGTGAGACGAAGATAGAGCGACAGTGAGTGAAATCTATTCTAACACTTTATGATTTGTTAAGCAATAGTTTGCATCTTCTCATGCTTGCATTGCATCCTTATTGTAGCTTTCATTTGTCAACGAGCACAAACCCACGTTGACTCAACTTGTCAAAGAATTCAATGATGAAGGAGTGTCATGTACATCTTAAAGAATGTGTCCTTCCTAAAGGCAAAGAATACAATTTGTGTGTTCGACTTTACTATTTTGGCGGAGGTGCCAGACAGCCCAATGAAAGACGACTTGAAATCAGCTTTTTCAAGTCAAATCTCACACTTAAGATATGGTATAAAGGTAACTACTCTACTTGAAATACTTTGTGCTATTGTTGAATAACATTTACTTACATCAAACACCACTATATTTGCATCTCTTTGAAATGTTGTACTTCACCAATGTGAACGCTAACCTTATCGAGCATATGTGCGAGTCTTGCGGAGGTGTTCATGTGAGCAGAGATCCTCTTGGACCATATTGCTACTCTTGTCAAACTCCTTCAACAATTGTTCAAATTCCAAGCTTGATAGGGATATTGTTCAACGCAATGGCGAGCAACTTCCAATGTGCATCAGGGATCCATACGTTGACATAGTTCTTTCTTTTGGAATCCCTTTCCTTCAAATGTATGAGGATGACCTCATGTTAGCTCATGGGAAGATAAGAGCTTGCAAACCTAGTGGAGGCTTTACCATTCATAGTTCTGGATTTGTAATTGCATTCGAATCAAATGTGTAATAACATTTTGCCTCCAACATTTGAATAAAGATAGTCATTCCACTTTTCACGTGATCGACTTGTGTTCATTTCAATCATCTAGCTGTTCTTCTACATTTTCTTACAAACAATGGATTTAGAACAACTTCTAAAGAAAAAATTGACAAGCAATTTAAGTTTTACCAACGATAATCCTGATAACACAATTGTCTTTTGTGTCTTCTACAAACTTTCCCAACACTAAGTTATGACCAATTGTTAAATACATTGTGTGAGAACATTGTTTCTACGTGGAAGACTTATCCAAACCCATGGCACATATTCACAACAATATCAAATGTTCAAACAATAACAATTAAATATATTCGAAACTTGCTTGTAAATTCTTCTACATCCACTAAATTGATTGTCGACATTTTAAACAAATTCAATGCAATATTTGGAACGTCCTTTGCTTTGTTAAGATACGATGGGATTAAAATTAATAAAATAGCAAATATGAGCTCAATTGAGTAAAGACAAAAAATTTAACACTTTATTATTAGACCAATCAAATTCTATATATACAATAGCTCCCTTACTTCATTTGGATGGAAAGTGCACATATAAATTTTGGACTACAGAAGATCAAACTCATCTTGAAGAAATAGTTTTGCAATACCCATCTTCATCGGCAAAAGAATTAGCCACTACATTTCTACAACATTCTCTTGACAATAATTATACAATGCAGGATATTATCAACAAAATATACAAAATTAGAAGACTACTTCTTACACCCATTTCTAATTTAGACATACAAAACAAATTAATAACAACAACTTGTGCAAGTCAAGGTACAAACAAAAGGAAAAGATGTAGTAATTTACATCAACAAGAATATGCAAAAAAGATTTTGGATACTCCATCTTTTCCATGCATTTGTTGTGGTTCTCTAAAATTCTTGAGGAAGTTGATGAAAGTTAAAGAACATACGTCCATATTCTTGCAAAGCCAAGCAATAAATATTTCAACAAGTCAATGTGAGAACAATCACTTATGTTCTCTTTGCCACAAAGAAATAAAAAAACACAAACTACCTTTGCTATGTAATAGAAACCTTAAAATGGCTCAAAAATTCCAAACAAAAGCAATTTGAATGACATTAAAGCATGCCTAGTGTCTATTAGAATACCATTTGCTCAAATTCGAGAACTTACTTAATGAAGGGTAATTTGGTTTACATGGTCGTGTGGTGAATGTTTTTGCAGATGTTGATAGAGCTCAAAGAGTCCTTCCAAGATTCATGAGTGAAAATGACACCGTTGCAGTTGCAATCAAGCGAAAGCTATCATATAAAAGCTCAGGGGGGTCACTATGTATAAACCCTCTATATCACGTGCGTTCAAGGCCTATATTTAAAATCCCTTATCTATAAATTTTTTCATTAATAAAATGTACCCCTTTTCTATACAAATCTGTAAATTTTTTCCAAAACTATTTTAAATAGTCCCTTATGTATATTTATTTCTGTAAATTTTAGAAATAAAAAATATCCTTCTGTTGAACTCACGTGATAGGGTTACATATGATAAGTGACCCCCCCAAGTATAAAAGCAACTACATGAGTGGTGTTATGTGTCCAACTCTCACTATCGCTGCTTTGAAAGAATTACTCGAAACTCCTCTATACCAAGAAAATAATATCAGCTTAAATTTAACTTTGGGATGTTCACATACGCAACACAAAACATGAAGAGGAGCAACATGAAGATACTTTACAAAACTGCAATGAAATTGAGGAAGAAGATTTTGCAATGGACACTTTAGTACATGGAATATATACAACCCAACAAGTTCATGTGGACTTTGAAAATCAAATAATTGTTCAGGCCCCTTCAGAAGGAATTTTGCCTCTAAGCATTTTCAAGGACAAGTTTTGTGAAGAATTAGCATATCCCAAACTTTTTTTTGGACAAAAAAGGAACTACGACATTCTAGGTCATACATCTTACCAAGACATTGCAACTTGGGAACTTACAAATGTTGACCGTCGTTTTGCATTCTCCATAGACAACCTTTTCTTCAAAACAATGAAAATTTTGGTACGACAAGCGCTTTCATCTTCTTGGGTTCGCATGCGCAAAGCACAAACAAAAGGCAAGACTTTGCAAGTAAAGGATGCCCTCTTGGATACCAACATAGAAAAGCTTTTGCAATCAAACATAGGTTTCGAGACTTCACCAACCTTAGAACATCCATTGACTATAAGTACCATCTAAAGAAGAATTTCTTTGAATGTTAAGACAATTAGGCCCACCAAGATTCTTTATAACATTATCCACAGTAGAAAAACTCTGGCAACCACTCATGGATTGCCTCAAAAGACTAAATCCACTACAATCTTTTGATGGTCCTAATGCAAATCTTGAAACAAGAAATTTGATAAGGTCGGACCCAGTGACTACTGCACAATATTACGTACACAAATTTCAAGCATTGAAGACTTTGCTAAAGAAGGATGACACTATTCTTGGAAAAGTATGCGATTTTTTCTGTCACTGAATTCCAAAATCAAGGAAGCCAACATGACCATGGATTGTTGTGGATTGAAAATGCTCCAATATTTGGAAGATCCACAAACTAAGAAATTCATAGTTTTGTAGACACATATATCTCTACAGACATTTCCAAATTCTCTCTTGAAAGAAACAAAATACAAAACACACAAGCATAAAAAAACTTTCTTCAAAAGGAAAACAAAATGTCGATTCGGATTCTAAATGGAGCAGACATTATTTTTACATATTCGAACACAAGTATTCAACCAAACGTTATTTGGGTTTTTTTAAATAATGACAGTATAGGAATAAGAGCACACTACAACAACTCCTTCCTCTACAACGAGAATATCCTGTCAACTTGGACACCAATCTTTCCAATTACAAGAGAATTTCAAATCGAAAAAAACTACTTAAACACAGTATCCAGGCAATAATTTCCCATTCAACTAGCTGCAGCAACTAGAACAATCCATCGTTCACAAGGACTATGAATGGACTCCCTCGCATTTGATCCATCTTTCATCAAAGCACACGGCCTTACATACACTGTAACCATGTTTGCAGTCATTTTTAGGGTTTTGGGACCTTTCAAGTGCATTTATGATTTCAAAAGTACCAAAATATGTATCTACAAAAAGTTTACATTTTTTTCTAAATAATTTAGAGCTTTCAAAGGTTTTGGCTCACTCGGTCAATGATACCATTGACTGAGCATATAGCTTGGTTGCATAAATCAAGCAAAGTAGGCCTTGGTAGATGATATCATTGATTGAGCAATTGGGTTAGATATTTTGGTATATGCATTTCAATTGAGACAAGCAGGGCGATTGCCAAAGGTGACACAATACATAACATTATATCCCGAAAGATTCCAAAGACATTGATTGGATATAGTGCACAAGTTAAAGCTAGGACACACCATGCAAGAAAGAGGGTGGCATCTCAACTTGGCTAGGTTGACTCAGAGAATGTTCTAGTGGATAGTTTGGAGGAGGAAGGCTCTTACAACTTTTACCCCACAAAGCTTTAGCTCTAGTGCATTTGAAGGTATAGGATCCCGACTCAGATGAGTACTATTCTTTTTAGAATCAATGGCATGTATATTTGTGAAGCAATGCAATTTCTAGCATATTAGACTTTTGAAATATGTCATGACATGGCCCTTTTATTTGCATTGGATGCATAGGTCCATATTGTAATGGTTTTGAGACATTATTGTATTTTATATGGATTTTTTATTCTAAGTAAAGGTTTTCATGCTTGTTTTCTAAATACCGTTGTCAAAAATTTATCAAAAAAATATGGTTTTTATGTCTTTTGTCAAAAGACATTGTGCAAAATGGCCATCTTTTTAAATAATATGTAAAATTCAAATGAAAAGAAGGGAATCTTTGAAAGATTCCCCTAGAGTTCTCATTTTGAGGTTACAATTCTCGAATTAGATGTTACACTATTAAGTACCTTAAAGGAGCAGGAAAAACAATAGCAAGGGAAATTAATATTCATCGTTTGTGCCGACTCCAAGTAATAAACCCACCATCGAAGCATGTCCTCCTTGTAGCTATTTTCCTCCTTCTTCTTTGGGTTTGTTTCTACGAGGATTTCATCCAACATCATTTTCAGATAGAACAAAAGCATTCCAAAGTCTTTTGGGTATACCATAGATTCACAGTGACCTGGGCAATGGCAAATGGCATTCTCTACATAGCAATTTTGTATGCACACACTCCAAAGCAAAAAATGTGCACAGGGTGGTAGCATGCAGGCCATCGGATACAGCAATCATCTATGACAATGGCAGACCATGCATTTTAGACCCTGCAGCATAGCAAGGTAGGCATCCGATTCAACTATTGTGGACATCAATACCACAGTCTTGCTCTATACATGACGAAGTTGCTTCTTGATTCCTTCCTCCCTCATCCTAAGGCTGTGGATGTTCTCCTTTATCTCCTCCACTTTTTGCTCACTTTGTGCAACAGCTTCAGCTGATTCCCTCAGCATCTGTTGAAGCTACGTAAATTGTTGAAAAACATTCAAATGGGCAGTTTCCAAGACTTCCACTCTAGTTTGGAAATCTCGTAGGATGACGGACTTGTTTTAATAATTGTCAAAAGCCACAGCAAGCTCGTGCAAACATCTATCCTGATCTTCTTGTAGAGTCTTGTAGCTTGCTCTTTGGACTTCCAATAGTGTTTCGAAAAAACAACCCTCACTGTGGTTGCTGCAAATTGCTCCACTGCAGTGGCTAGAACTAGCTCCACTCTGGTGGCTTGAACTTGCTCCACCGTGGTGGCTGGAACTTGCTCCACCATGTTTGCTCTCTGCATCCTTCTTGGCTGGGGGAGCTGCTTCATTGTGTTCTCCACCATGGTTGCTCTCTATCCCATCCTTCCTAGCCTTCAAGCTCTCTTGCAGTTCCTACATCACCTTTCTGGTTTCTGCATTGTCCCTTTTCAGCTCCTCCATCATCTGGTCTTCTGGTCAAAATTTTCAATGTTAAATGTGTTCTACTTGTTGCCGAACCATTTGTAAAGACCCTCCTTTTCGGCTCTCTGATCTTCAAGGTCCTTCCACATCTTTTTTAGCTCCTTGTTTGCCATGTCCCCGCTATTTTCTCACTTTCTCGAGCCTATCTCGGAGCTCCTTTATGTGCTTCTCTGCTTCTTCTCTTCTATGCCTTTCCATGTCTACCAATTTTGTAGCAGCCTCAGCTTGCTCTTGTGCCTCCTCTACCTTGGCTTCTGCACCTTCCCAGAGACTTTTCTCAAGTTGTGCTGCCTTTGCCACATCAATGGCTTTCTCTTGTAGAAAAGTCACCTAAGACATTTGCTTCTCGTATTGCTCAAAAATCCCTTTGAGGGTAGATGCCATCAGGTGCATTGCATCTCTAGTGGACTAAGATGTGACAATTGGGATTTGCCATCCACAAAATTCTTTAGGTTGGTTAACATGCTCTTGGAGATCTCCCTTGATAAAGATACATCATTTCCTTTCAGTTGCTCTACTCTTGCTTGAACTTGCTAGAACTTGCAGGTTCCTCTTGTATTAGGAAAGAAGTGAATGGTCTTCTTCAACACATCTTGGAGTTTTGCTAGCAAGCTTGAAATCTTGACTCCACCATCTTTACTAATATGAACGTTGGGTTATACATCTAGAATATCTCGTCCCTTTTACTGCGAAAAAGTGTGCTTGCAAATTGCCTCTAGAAATTCCTAGAGCACTTTCAATCACGCTTTCATTGATGGTAATCTTCTGACCTTGACAAACTCGTTGCCCCTCCTTCAGTTCACCTCCTGCACCATCCTGGTGAAGTTTTGGAGAGCATGCAAATTGGGCTTTTGAATAGCGAGAGAGGAGCTTCCATATGTCACGATTTCAAGATCAGGGGAGGAGGGGCTCTCGCACTGTGCTGCAGAGGAGGAGGAAAGATTGTGTGAGGAGCTCCCGAACTGTGCAGGGTCCATTACGAGAGAGGATAGAAGTTGTAGGAAGAGTACAAGGAAGAAAGAAATGGTTGATAGGGATAGAAGATGAAGCAGTGAAGGAAATGGATTAGTGAAGCCTTGAGATTGCAAGGGAGAATGAAACGTTCGAGAGGGATAGAAGAGGAAACGGTTAAGGGAATGGAATAGTAGTTTGTAGCCCAACTAACTATCAAGGTGAGAGCCACCATGGTGGTTGTAGCCCAAATACTGTCAAGGAAGGTGAGAGCTACTGCGGTGGTTGTAGTAGCCCGAGTACTATCAAGGTGAGTGCCACCACAGTGGTTTGGCCCAAAGTTTGACTTTCATGGTAATGAATGATTAGAGGTGGTGGCATCTAAGATTCCTAGCCATGTTTGTGGTGGTAGTTTATATCCATCGGGTTGTCAGTTAATTACCAGCCACCGCAGTGGCCTGTAATTACTCAGCTTCCAGTTACCACCACCCGGCTTGCATGGATGATTACTACAAGTGTAGTAAATTATGGTAATGAGGGATTAGAGGTGATTAGACTTCATGATTTACTTTTCTGAGAATTACTGCCCGATGGTGGTGGCTATCATCAGCCACGTCCATCATGGCTATGATTCCACCGTGCCACCGCTCACCCACCATCATGCTTTAGCATGCATGATCACCACGAGTGCAATAAAAATTACTAGTCACCAGGATCGCATGCTCAATAGAGAACTACAATGCATGGTAATGAGTGATTAGACATGGTAATGAGAATTACTGCCCGATGGTGGTGGCTCTCAGTAGCCATGCCTATCGTGGTTAAGATTCCACCTGGCTGGTAGTTAATTACCAGCCATCAGAGTGGCACCACATGGCGTCTAACACCTATTTCATTAATAATGAAAATTTAACTCGTTCGCATAAGAAGTACGTGATTAAAAGAAGCGAAAAAGAAAGCTGAGGATATTCACCTCTTTTGCTGAGTTCAAATCAAGCAGCCATGTGCGTAACATATCCTCCTCGAATGATTTTCCCTTCATTGGTCCATACAAAAGAGATCTAAGATAGAATTTGAGTTCAGTAAATGAAGTCGGGTAGTAACTAGTCATTGTCTTAGAGGGAAAGTGGGAGAAGGAGAGTGAGGGAGCGATAGCGAGGGATGCACAGTGAGCTGCCCCTCCTTCAAGAGTGATAGAAAGTGAGGGAAGACGTAAATTGAAACACGAATACAAGTTAATCAGAAGGACTAGGATGTAAGAAATAAGAGAGTGTTTGTGGAAGGACTACGATGGAAGAATACAAGTGCACTAAAGTACGATGTGTTCGCTATGATAAGGATAAGGGTTGGAATAAAGTGAGAGAAGCATTGGAAATGCTCTACTTTAAGTGAGTGGAGACTGTCCAACTGAATAAAATTTTGCAAAGCATTGGGAATGCTATAATGTAAGTGAGTGGAGCATTGGGAATTGATACTTTGCCATGAAATATATTACAAATATTACATCATCACATATTCATATCAAAATTCTCATCATAGAAGGTTATATTTCCTAATAATTACATCATCACACATTCATATCATAAAATTGTGTGCATGAAATAAATATATAAATATCATGACTAAATGCCACTTAAGTAATAAGTTAGAAATTGGTGTATAATCAACAAAAACTACATCATGATTCATACATTGCAACAAATAAATGCCAACCATAATATTCATGGAGTAAACAACATCATGAGAATATGCTCCTCATGCATATATACAAACACAACATCATACATGCATCACAACTCTTTTGATGCTTCTAGTGGAGACTCTGGCAACTCTTTTGATGCTTCCAATGGAGGCTGTGGTGCTCTAGTTGTATACTCAGTGTCTACTTCATTTGTAGTATGTATTGCTTTCGGAGTAGACTCAATATCCTCTTCCTTAAATGCAAGCGGAGGCTGTGGCAACTCTTCTGATGCTTCCAGTGGAGGCTGTGGTGCTGTAGGTGTACACTAAGTCTCTACTTCTTCTGTAGTGTGCAGTGCTTTCACATGCATTGCTTCAGTTGCACGTTGTATTCTAATGGCAGCAATTAGGTCTCGAATGATTTCAGCCCTAAACAATTGTATATCCTCCTCTGAATATTTGAGCTCCAAAGAGTCTTCCGATGAGATCTGTGGCTTAAGTGAGAAAATTTCTTTGAAAATCAACATGCAGTTGTAGGCAACTCTCCACCCACAACTATGCCCATCTTCCTGCTCTACTACCAAACGCTTTTGGAAGTCTACCGAGTCTTTATACTGTCCTGTTTCTTTGATAGCAGATACCAACTTCTCAATTGACCTGCTCATCATGACATATTAAAAAAACTTAGTGTGTCTATTACATAAGGTACATCATATAGAAGTAACAACAGATTAATAGAATACTTACGTTTGCACTGAGCCATGAAAGCCTGCAATCGAGTTAACAAACCAACAATAGTTGTCTTCAAGGTCCACCAGACTCCAATGTTCCCTACACGAATAATTAAGAACCACTATTATTTAACACAATGTTACCAGTATAAGATGAAAATAAAGGTTGCCATGATACTTACATCTCGTGATATGCTATAAATAGGACTCGCACGCCATGTAAATGTAAAGTTTGTAACCATTTACAAACATCGGCTATCATCTTTCTGCTATCGCTAAGTATAGGAGAAAGGAGGGAATCCAACATATACACACGGTTTTGTACGGCTCTACCAAATCGTGAGATAACTATATTGCATCAACAAATAAATGAATATTAGCTTATTAGATTTAATCAAAATATTGAATTATCAAGCAAAGAAAAAGTTTGTATCAAACCTGAGAATGGCCATCATAACGTTGTTATTGACCTCATTTGAAGCTCTAGAGAGGATTGAAATCTCCTCTCCCCCAAATTCAAGATACTGAGGTCTATGTTGAATCATAACCCTAACATTAAAAGAGCTTCCCAATTCTTCCAATGAAGCCATGTTTATAGAATTGAGGTCTTCTATCCCCTTTGACTCTTTGAGGGCATTCATTTCGCACTCCTCTGAGCCATTATCTATTTGCCTTGTGGGAGGGTCCATAATGTCGCCCTTAATGATTGCTCGAATGGTACATGTTATAAATGCATAGAGATGCAAATCCGTATATGTTGACAGTGTGGTGTCATTTTGTATCTCAAAAATTTGACCAAGTACCAAAAAGCAATTGTAGCCCACCCTCCATCCACAATTATAGATGTGGCTATTCTCTTGATGTGATACCTGACATGTTATATACTCTATTTGTTGTGCCAAGTCACATTGCCGCATTACTATGTCGATAGAACCTACTAACTTTCGAGCTGATTTGCACATCAAAACATATAACAACAGTGAATATGTGCATTGCATATCAATCTACATGTCAAGAAGTGACAACAAGTGTAGTCTATACTTACTCTAACATAGTGCCATGGATGGATGTCATTGAGTTGGCAAAGAAGCACTTCTTAGCAAAGATGTCCACGACTACCAGACTCCAATGTGAGTTGCATTATCAATAAAGAATAATTACTGTGTTTGAGACAATTATAGCAATGCAATAGAAAAAACAAGTAGGGTTTGATGCTTACTTCTCATAATATGCTGTAAAAATAACTCGTGCATCATTCATAGGAACGTGCTTCAACCACTTGCAAATATCCTCTATGGTTTCTTCTTTGTTGCTAAGCACTTCCGAAATACGAGGATCGAGCATATATGAAACGCTTTGTATATTTTGCGAAAAATTTGCTATAACATTACTATATTAAAAAAAAAAGTATTAGCTTCTTGGGTTTAATCAAAATAAGCAAAGTATAAAGCCAAGGAAAAGGCTGCATCAAACTTGAGGATGGTTGTAATGACTTTACATTAACCTCTTTCTCAAGAGAATTGAAATCTCTTCTTCACCAAATTCAAAAAAATGAGGTTGTTGTCGAATTAACAACATAGCGGTGAATGAACTTCCAATTTGCTCCAATAGATTCATATTTTCATGACTCATCTTATTGAGAGAGTAGTCTACATCATATTCTTCTTCACTTGCTATGTCTTCTACATCCTCCTTCTGCTATAAAAATATAAAAAAGTTATGCGATGTACACATCCCAAATAAAGGCTTAAACAAGTAGATAAGGTTTCATACATGCTTTCATTCGAGTGAGTCTCTCCTCCTCTTAGAGCAAAAATTTAAAAAGTAAGGTTTCATACATGCTTTCATTAGAGTGAGTCTCTCCTCCTCTTGGAGGAAATATTTAAAAAGTTATGAGATTTACACATCCCAAATAAAAATAAAGGTTTAAATAATCATAGAAGTATAAAGATAGCATGCTTTCATTAGACTCAATCTCTTCTCCTCTTGGAGGAAAATATAAAAAAGTTATGAGATTTACACGTCCCAATTAAAGGCTTGAACAAGCATACAAGTATTAAGATAAGGTTTTATATATGCTGCAATGTAGTCATATTTTCAGGTTATTTTCCAATGGTAGCAATTAGACGCTGAATACTCTCAGCCCGAAATGCTAGCAGATCGGCTTCTGTATATGATTCCATTTTGACTGGTAACTCCAAATCAAAAATCTCTCTAAGAAACAACATGCAATTGTAGGCAACTCTCCACCCAGAGCTGTGCCCATCTTTTTGCTGCACTGGCAGACGTCTTTTGAATTCTACTTGGTCTTGTTGCTCCGTGGTTGTTCTGATAGCAGATACTAGCCGATATGCAGCACTGTCCATCATGACATATTAAATATATTAATATGTCATGATCATAAGATACAAAAAAAGAAATTAACAAAAATATTAAGAGAATAATTACCTTGGGGAGTTGGCATGATAGCCTTCCATTGAATTCACAAACCACAAACGGTTGAGTTCAAGGTCCCAGGTGATCAGACTCCAATGTGAGCTACACGACCAGAATAAAAATGATTATTGTTTTACACAAACTTGCCAAAGAATAGTAAAAATAAGGTTAGAGTTGATACTTACTCCTCATGATAAGGCATAAAGATGACTCGCACCCCATCTAAATTCAAAGGGCTTAACCAGGTACAAACATCTTCTATAGACTTTTGAGGAGAGCTAAGAATAGAAGAAAGGAGAGCATCGAGTATGTAGACACGATGTTGCACTACACTAGGAAGCTGAGAAATAACTATACTGCACCAAGAAATAAACAAACGTTAGCTCATAGAATTGATTTGCATTCTACACTAGGAAACTGATATATAACTACACTATAAACAAATAAACAAATGTTAGCTCATTGAAGTAGCAACAAATAAACAAACGTTACTTGAGAATGGCCAGGATAACATTGTCATTAACCTCTTTTAAAGGATTGGAGAGGATTGAAACCTCCTCTCTACCAAAGCTCAAATACTGAGGTTCTCGTTTCAAAATGATTCTAACTTCAAATGAGCTCTCCATTTTATCCAATGCAGCTAAATTTGTAAAATGGGTCTCTGTCATAGCTTGTATTCTATGTTTGCGGTCATTATGCTTTTCCATGGTGTCTTTAAAGCTCTTGTGCTCATGGGATTCTTCAATCAAATTTAGAGGTGGTTGCATTGCTGAAGTAGAAGGGAGTGCCTCCATATTGACTTCATCCATTTCTTCTCCCTCTATTGCCTGTAAACAAATATGAGAGATTAGATTCATTATCTTTAAATTTAAATCTTATTTTAAAAATTGCATTTAGTTGAGAAATAGAGAGTTCATACTGCTAAGTATTGTCGTAGTGGCCTTTTTTCATAACCCTGCGAGCTATAATTATCAAAGAAGGCATCATCATGTTTGTCTTCATCCACCAACCTCTCTCTGAACAGGTCATGTAAGTCCATCTTTTCATCATCATCAACTGGGACATTATGATCTTCAAGGTAATCATCCATGTCATGAGTGTCCTTGTGGTCTATCTCTTTTTCATAGCCTCTGGTTAGATCTACTTGAAGCTGAAAATAAGCCATGAAATGCTTGTTTTCAATAATATTTGTGGAGTTGCCTTTTCTGAGGAGATCCTCAAATAAATATCCCATCCTGCACAAGGTGACCTCCCAACTTGCCGGTAGCAAATTCTCCATATGGTAAGCAAGAGACTCCCACTTTTTGCAAGACATCCATAATTGTTTTTTTGATAATGTATGGACCTGGGAATATCTTGCTCTTCTAGCATCAATCTCAAATTATTTGAATTCCCTCTTATGTTCTTTTGTAAGGAGTGATCAGGGTTGGGACTCCGCATACACAAAAAGAATGATTAAAGAGATTGAATTGCTATGCCACATTCTCTCTTGCCTCTCTTTGCTACATAAACACCACTATAGATCTTCAAATCTGATGAATATGCTCGCTCTAGAGTAACCTGCATGGCTTCTTTGTCTTTTTTATCAACAAAAATGACAATGTTGCAAATTGCCACTTTGCTAATGGTGGTATATACTATTCTATCAATGAAATTATGGATATCATCGCTAGAAACTTCATTGATAAAGGATAGTTGTGGCTTATCCCATGCTGACTCATTCTTGATGAAGTCATCTTCTGAGACTCCCGTGAAGTTCACAAGCTTTCCAGACTCTGCCGTAACCTCTACATTGAATTGAAATCTTTGGTGCATATCTGTCGGCATCCTTATCTCACTGATTAATCTTTCCACATATGCAACCACCTGCTGTGGGATTTCTTTTCTCATGTAAGAGGTTACTATTTTTGACCCATCTTCATCCTTTTTAATCCACCTGTTTGCCCATAGCTTTACCATGGGTGTTGACAAAGAAGCTATATGCTTGACCACATTATAGTCAATGTTACAATGAGTAAGTGGAATTTGTTTCTCTGACAGCAAATACTTAATGGCACTATGCACTGCATCACGCCTCACCTGTACATTGATGCATTCTTCCATGCAGTGGTCTTTGTCTTTTTTTCCAAAAAACCATTCTTTCTTTAAAATTTTTTGTGCTGCCATGGATGCATACTTGTCAGGTAAGTACTTTATAGGCCTCCACATCCTTGCCGTCAACTCCTTCTTATCCATTACCTTTGACTTTTCGGAGATAAACAAAGAAGCTTCATAGGTTAACTATCCATGCTCACAAGCAATGCATGTTTCAAGCATCTCATTGAACACTTCAACAGGACGAAATATGATAAAAGTGTAGTCGGCATATCTGTCCCTCACCACCTTGAGGCTTGTCATATTTTCTTCTCGCTCTTGAGTTTCCCTAGGCACAACTGCACTCAAAGAAGTATAGAAGTTCGTGAGTGTGTCGGCGTCTGCTTTTGTGACCTTTTGCTTCAAATCAGGATTTGGAAAACCAAATGTTGTCCATATAACCCTTGCCTTCTGTAAGACCTCTGATGTTGAGGATATCTTACGCTTTCCATGGACATAATGATTAAGTCTTTCGGACTCAATCA
The DNA here is from genome assembly GCF_047967505.1 of Dipteris shenzhenensis. Classification (NCBI taxonomy): domain Eukaryota; kingdom Viridiplantae; phylum Streptophyta; class Polypodiopsida; order Gleicheniales; family Dipteridaceae; genus Dipteris; species Dipteris shenzhenensis. The sequence goes on from NC_141623.1 coordinate 31,363,282, forward strand.
AATACTTGATCTCATGCTTGAATATACAGATTGTTGTAGGATAATAATGGAATGAACTTATCTTTGCAAATTGTTCTGAAGTGAGTCTTTTAACCTCCTTTGCTTCCTTTGCGATCTGATTACAAGCATAAGCCCAATGTTGACCATCAATGGGCTGGAATCTGCAATGAAGGAGGAATTCCTTCTTTGCTTCCTTTAGCATATTCTCACCTTGTGCCTCTTTGCCTTGTTCATGTGGAATATTTTTAAGAGTGTCTTTAAAGAATCGACTGAAGGTTTCCTCGAAATGTGTAGGCCCTGTAAATGTTATTTGATCCAAAAAACTATTTTTGATTGGACAAAAAATTATTGGGTGCAGGACCACATTGCTTGCCACAGGTTTCTTACCATCTCTCAAAGCCTCGTATATTTGTAGTGCATAGGATATATCAAGGCTTTGGCTATTAGTAAAGACAACTGCAGCTTTCACATCTTTGGCATTCACAAGCCACGTCCTTTGACCCCAGATATATCCCACATCATCATCTGTAACTGCTTCATTAAGACGTAGATTAAGATTTTTGATTGATGTGAGTTCATCCTGATCATCTTCAGCCTCGGGTTCTGAGTCTTCTTCATCTTTCTCTTCTTTTAACCGTTTTTCATCCACATTATCTCTCTCTACAGTGGGATGATGCCTTTTTTTACTGCTTGGAACCGTGGCTCTTGTAGTACTAGCCTTTTGCATTTCACGTCGTGGTTTGCTAGCAAGAGCTTCTAGCATAACTGCAGTGGATCGACCTTGATCTTCTTCAATTTTTCTTAATTCCCATGCACTTAAGGCTTGTGTTTCATCATCCTTAGTTACATCCACCATTTCTTGCTCTAGAAGTTTGCGCTCATGTTCTACACGTTTGTGACAGTGTGCCTGTTCTTCTTGTCCCTGCATCGAAGTCTGAGCTTTTTGATCTCCTTCATGTGAAGATCCTTGAATATGAGGAGCATATTGTGCATCCTCAAAGTACTCAAACATTATCTTTGCATGCATCCTTTTTGCCACCACACTAGGAAATTGCTCCCAAGTATATGCAAGAGCCTCCAATGCACTTTGCAGCTCTAGAAACTTTGATGGTTGAGGAGGAGGCATCACAAAGGTCTTTGAGTCTCTCCTTGACACAACAAAATGAAGACCACCAACTTCAGGATCTGAACTCTTTGTAAAAATATCCATAAAAGTCTCTTTTGGCTCTATCATTATGCCAGCTACTATAAGGCTTGAAGTCATATCTTTTTTGAAGAAAGTAGCATCCCATGGATCTTCAACATCATTAAACTCCCATTTTGACATAAGTAGAAAGAGTCTCTTTTCCTTTTGATGAAGAAACCAAGCTCTTCTGCCCATGTGATATCGAGTCCACCTACTAAAGCCATTGGGACTATATTTCTTTCCTTTCAAATTCAAAGTGACATCAGAGACCCATGCTCTGATCTCAGAGTCATTTAGGATAGCCCCCACATTAGTTGATTGCTCCATAATCCTACAAGAAAAGATAATGAAGAATTTAGATACATACAAGTAAAGTAATATATACAACGCTTGATACAATAAATGTGGGAAATAGCCCAAAAGGCTTTACAAGGCTTCATATGGCAATAAATGTGGAAAATAGCCTAGAAGGCTTTACAAGGCTTAAATATTTGTACAAATGTAAAAAAATTAGCCAATAAAGCTTTACATAAAGCTTCAATCTTCGTGAAGACATGTAATCTGTCCATCCATTGATTTGCCCTCTAGTCATAAAGCTTCAATCTTCGTGATGACATGTAATCTGTCCATCTACTAATATCTGTGCACTGATACCCAACTGATGCAATCTACCCACTAAAAACTGTTCCACTGATATCCACTTATGCAGCCCACTGATACTCGCTAAATAGTGAATGGTCAGGATGGTTGGGTTTATTACAAGGCGCTTCATATGACAATAAATGTAAAAAATAGCATAGAAGGCTTTACAAGGTTTTTTATGACAATAAATGAGCTTAAATATTTATACAAATGCAATAAAAATAACCAATAATCATCAAGCTCCAATATGTCCCATGACATGTAATCTGTCCATCCATTGATATATGTAATTTGTCCACTGATATCTGATCATGCAATCAGCCCACTGATAAACTTCTTGGTAAATGGTAAAAGGTCTTATTTAGTAGCATGTTATGAGTGTTAAACCGCATGTGAGTGAAGGGACTAACAACGATTAGGAACTAGTTAGAAAAATTTGAGCATGGCATCGATTGGCAACTTGGAGAATTGTCTCTCCTCTAAGGCAATCTAATCTATGCTAAGCTATGCTAAACCAACCGTCGAAGCGAAGAAAAGCAATAAATAATGTCTTTTTCTGTGTTCATTTTAATGTACTGGGGTTTAAGAGGCTTAAATATGCAAAAAAAGGGGTTTTGATGTAGAGGCTAAACCTGCATGTGAGAGAAACGAAGAACAAGTATCTAAAGAAAAGTTAACATTTTTCAATTTAAAAGATGAATATATATAAAAATATTATCTCACCTTCAAAACAAACCATAAATTCACTCTTTTATAATATTTTAAAAGTATAATATAAAACATGTAAATATATAAAACTCTCTCTTTACTTTCTCTCTCTCTCTCTCGACTCCTAATTCTCTCTGTAGCCATAGTCAAGACACCTCATTCTCTCTCTTAATCTCTCTCCATCTCTCTCCTCTCTCTCTCTCTCTCTCTCTCTCTCCTCTTCTGTCTCTCTCCCTCTCTCTCTCTCTCTCTCTTAGCCTCTCTACCTCCCTACCTCTATCCTCTTGGCTACTAGGATTTGTCATTCTTTCCCTCTCTATGTCTCTCTCTCTCTCTCTCTCTGAATTCTCTCTCTTAATCTCTCTCAGACTTCCTCCCTCCCTCTCTCCCTTTCTCTCTCTCCTCTGTCCCTCTTCTCACCCTTAATCTCTCTTTCTCTCCCCCCCCTCTTCTCTCTCATTTCTCATTCTCTCTCTCTCCCTCGCTCCCTCCCTTGGCGGCCACGGCCGTGAGAAGTCTCTCTCTCTCTCTCTCTACCTCCCTCTCTTGGCGGCCACGGCCGCTAGAAGTTTCATTCTCTCTCCCTCTCTCTTTATCTCTCTCTCCCTAAGTCTCCCTCCTCTCTTCTCTCTCATCTCTCTCTCTCTCTCTCTCTCTCTCTCTCTCCCTCTCTCTCTTTCTCTCTCCCTAAGTCTCCCTCCTCTCTTCTCTCTCTCTCTCTCCCTCTCCCTCCCTACTCTCTCCCTCCCTCTAGCACAGAAGTTTCATTCCCTCTCTCTCTCTCTCTCTCTCCCTCTCTCTCTTTCTCTCTCCCTAAGTCTCCCTCCTCTCTTCTCTCTCTCTCTCTCTCCCTCTCCCTCCCTACTCTCTCCCTCCCTCTAGCAACCATGGCCACCAGGAGACTCTCTTCTCTCTCTTAATCTGTCTCTCCCTCTCTCAGCTCTCTCTTTCTTTCCCTCCCTACTCTTCTCTCTCATTGCCACCAGGAGACTGTCTTCTCTCTCTCCCTCTCTCAGCTCTCTCTTTCTTTCCCTCCCTACTCTTCTCTCTCATTTAAGGAGCCCCTCTTCTCTCTCTTAATCTCTTGTCTCTCCCTCTCTCTCTTTCTCTCCCTCCCTACTCTTGTCTCTCATTTCTCATTCTCTCTCTCCCTTTGGTGGCCACGGCCATGAAGAGCCCCTCTTCTCTCTCTTAATTTCTCTCTTTTCCTCTCTCCTCTCGCCACATTTCATTCTCTTAAAATTCTCTCTCTCTCCCTCTCTCTCCCTCTCTCTCTTTCTCTCTCTCTCCCTCTCTCTCTTTATCTCTCTCTCCCTCTCTCTCCCTACTCTCTCCCTCCCTCTAGCAGCCACGGCCGCCAGGAGACCCTCTTCTCTCTCTTGATCTCTCTCCCCCTCTCTCCTCTCTCTTTCTTTCCCTCCCTACTCTTCTCTCTCATTTAAGGAGCCCCTCTTCTCTCTTTGAATCTGTCTCTCTCTCTCTCCCTCTCTCCTCTCTCTCTTTCTCTCCCTCCCTACTCCTCTCTCATTTCTATTCTCTCTCTCCCTTTGGCGGCCACAGCCGCCAAGAGCCCCTCTTCTCTCTCTTAATTTCTCTCTTTCCCTCTCTCCTCTCTCTTTCTCTCCCTCCCTATTCTCTCTCATTTCTCAAATTTACAAACTCAAATATAAATAAGAAACTAATTAAAATAGAACTCAAAAACTCAAATAAGAAACTAATTTAACAAGAATTGTAATGCCTTCTAAAAAACCCCCCTCCTCTAGCTGCCACGGCCACCAAGAGTTTTCTCTCTCTCCCTCCGCCCCTCTTCTCTCTCTTAATCTCTCTCTCTCTTTCTCTCTCTTTCTCTCTCTCTCTCTTTCACTCTCTCTCTCTCCTACTTTCTCTCCCTCCTTTCTTTTCTCTCTTAATCTAGTGCTATCTCTCACACTCTCTCTCTCTCTCTCTCTCCTCTCTCTCTCTAGCTCTCTCTTTCTCTCTATCTCTCTTTTCAAAGTTAGAACACAAATTTCAATAAGAAATTAATCCAAATAGAACTCAAAAACTTTAACAATAAACTAATTGAAAAAGAATTGTAAGTAAAGAAAAAGAATTACAAGACGAATTTTAAGAAATAGAACTCAAAAACTTTAACAAGAAACTAATTGAAAAAGAATTGTAAGTAAAGAAAAAGAATTACAAGACGAATGAAAAAGAATGCAAGTACCTAGAAAAAGTGAAAAAAGTAAGGCTCCGCTTATCCTTTCTCTTCCGCTCTTGGTTGCTTCAATGAAATGAGGAGAGAATGAGAATGAATGAATGGAAAGAAGAGTATTTATAAGAAAAACTAGCCCACTCCTCCCACGCATAAATTTGAATTTTTAAAAAAGAGAGGGAAATTTGAATTCAAATTTGTGTTCAACATTCTTCTTATACTTTCTTCTCGTACGTTCCTTTTGAATTCAAATTTGTGTTCAACATTCTTCTTGATACTTTCTTCTCATAAGTCCCTTTCATTCTTCTCGTAAGTCAAATCTTATTTGTCGCTCTTGCTCGTGATAGTAAGTCAAATCTTATTTGTCGCTCTTGCTCATGATAGTCAAATCTTATTTGAGCAAGAATCTTATTTGTCGCTCTTGCTCGTGATAGTTCTACTTTTAGTTGTAAGAATTCAAATTTGTGTTGAAGAGCTCGTGATAGTTCTACTCTTAGTTGTAAGAATTCAAATTTCTGTTCAACATTCTTCTTGATACTTTCTTCTCGTAAGTCCCTTTCATTCTTTTCCTAACTCAAATCTTATTTGTCGCTCTTGTAAGAATTCGACCTCTCTCCCTCTACTCCCTCGCCCTCTCTCCCTCTACTCCCTCGCTTTCTCTCTCCCTCACTCTCTCTCTCGCTCCCATACCTTCCCCCCCTCACTCTCTCTCTCACTTTCTCTCTCCCTCCCCTCACTATCTCTCTCCCTCCCCTCTCTCCTCTCCCCTCTCTCTCGTTCTGCTCCCTCCTCTCCCCTCCCTCTCTCTCTCTCTCTCTCCCTCCCCTCCCTCCTCTCCCCTCTCTCTCCTTCCGCTCCCTCCTCTCCCCTCCCTCCTCTCCCCTCCCTCTCTCCCTCCCCTCCCCTCTCTCTCTCCCTCACCTCCCCTCCCTCCTGTCCTGGCGGTCGCGGCCACCAGGATGCCCCCCTCCCTCCATACCCTCCATCCCCCCCCCCGCCCCCTCCCTCCCTCAACCCCGCCCCCTCCCCCTCCCTGCACCCACCCTCCATCTCCTCCTTGGGGTCCTAGTGGCCACGGTCGCCAGAACCCTCCCCCCCTCCCTCCCTCGACCCCGCCCCTTGCCCCTCCCTCCCCTCCCCCCCCTCCATCCCCTCCTTTCCCTCCTTGGGGTCCTGGCGGCTGTGGCTGCCAGAACCCCCCCGCCCCCTCCCTCCCTCGCCCCCGCCCCTCGCCCCTCCCTCCCCTCCCCCCCCTCCATCACCTCCTTCCCCTCCCTGGGGTCCTAGCGGCCATGGCCACCAGAACCCCCCCCCTCTCTGGACCCCGCCCCCTCCCTCGGGTCCTGGCGGTCGCGACCGCCAGAACCCCCCCGCCCCCCGCCCCTCCCTCCACCCCCCCGCCCCTCTCTCCCCTCTCCCCCCTCCAACCCCTCCTTCCCCTCCCTGGGGTCCTGGCGGCCGCGATCGCCAGAACCCCCCCCCTCCCTCCCTTGACCCTACCCCCCGCCCCTCCCTCCCCTCCCCCCCCTCCATCCCCTCCTTCCCCTTCTTGGGGTCCTAGCGGCCGCGGTCGCCAGAACCCCCCCTCCCTCCCTCGACCCCACCCCCTGCCCCTCCCTCCCCTCCCCCCCTCCATCCCCTCCACCCCCTCCATCCCCCCTCCATCCCCTCCCTGGGGTCTTGGCGGCTGCGCCGCCAGAACCCCCCCGCCCCCTCCCTCCCTCGACCCCGCCCCCCGCCCCTCCCTCCCCTCCCCCCCTCTCCATCCCCTCCTTCCCCTACCTGGGTCCTGGCGGCCGTAGCCGCCAGAACCCCCCCTCCCTGGGTCCTGGTGGCCGCGGCTGCCAAAACCCCCCCCGCCCCCTCCCTCCCTCGACCCCGCCCCCGCACCTCCCTCCCCTCCCCCCCCTCCATCCCCTCCTTCCCCTCCCTGGGGTCTTGGCGGCCGTGGCCGCCAGAAAACCCCCTCCCTCCCTCGACCCCATCCCCTCCCTAGGGTTCTGGTGGCCGTGGCCGCCAGAACCCCCCCCGCCCCCTCCCTCCCTTGACCTCGCCCCCCGCCCCTCCCTCCCCCCCCCCTCCATCCCCTCCTTGGGGTCCTGGCAGCCGCGGCTGCCAGAACCCCCACTCCCTCCCTCGACCCCGCCCCCTCCCTCCCTTGACCCCACCCCTCCCTCCCCTCCTCCCCCCTCCATCCCCTCCTTCCCCTCCCTGGGGTTCTGGCGGCCCTCCCTCGACCGCGCCCCCTGCCCCTCCCTCCCCTCCCTCCCCCTCCATCCCCTCCTTCCCCTCCCTGGGGTCCTGGCGGCCACGGCCACCAGAACCCCCCCGCCCCCTCCCTCCCTCGACCCTGCCCCCCGCCCCTCCCTCCCCTCCCCCCCCTCCATCCCCTCCTTCCCCTCCCTGGGGTCCTGGTGGCCGCGGCCGCCAAAACCCCCCCTCCCTCCCTCGACCCCGCCCCCGCCCCTACCTCCCCTCCCCCCCCTCCATCCCCTCCTTCCCTGCCCCCCCCCTCCATCCCCTCCCTCCTTCGACCCCCCCCTCCATCCCCTCCCTCCCTCGACCCCCCCGCCCCTCCATCCCCTCCTTCCCTAGACCCCCCCCCGAGCTCCTCCCTCCCTCCTTGGCTCCTCCCTCTCATCCCCCTCCACTTCCCTCTTCCTCTTGGAGGCCGCAGCCTCCAAGGCTTCTCTCCTTCTCTCTAAACTTTCTCTCTCTCTCTAGTTCCTCTCTCTCTTTCTTTCTTTCTCTCTCTTTAAATTTAAAAAAAAAAAATCTAGATAAAGAATTAATCAAAAAAATTTGCAAGTACCTGGAAAGTTTGTAAGTTTGCTCTTTCTTGCTTTCTTGCTCTTCCTTCCTTGCTTTCTTGCTCGTCCTTGCTTTCTTGCTTCAATGAATGAAATGAGGGGAGAATGAATGAAGAAGGAAGACTATATATAAGAAAAATTAGGTTTTCCTCCTCCTCTCCTATTGGCTTTCCATTCCTCCCCTCTCTCCTATTGGCTTTTCATTTCTCCCCTCTCCCATTGGCTCCCATTACTCCCCCTCTCCCATTGGAACCCCATCCCTCATCCCAATCTTCCATTGGCCCTCCCCCCATCCATTTCTTCTTCCTCCCCCATTGCCACCACTCCCATCCAACATTTCCACCACGTCCCATACTCCTCCCATTTCACAAAATCCCATATTTCCCCATCTCACCCTCCTCTTTTTCATCCCCTATTAACTCCCCTCACTCATTTCACTCCCTTATTATCCTACTTCCCTATTACCTCCCCCTCTCCCATTCCACTCTTCCCTCCCCACTCTCACTTCCACTTCCCATTACTCACTTGCCATTTGAAAACTATTAATATATTATTATACTATTTTTTATACTTATTATTATACACCCCTATTACTTCCCTCTCCCATCTTGTTTGAAAAATACACCTAGGATCGTGTTTTTTGATGGTTGTACATGACACCAAGGCAAAAACGGTATTTAATACTCAATCTACCATGTAAAGCATATCCGATGGGCACAATACTTTGCACGTGCCTCAAAAGCGGTGGTATGGTATTCCATGCAAAGTGGAACGCCCATTCAATAAGTACTTGGTATGATAATACACCTAAGAGCGTATTCTTTGACAGATGTGCATAACACTAGGGGGAAAACGATGTATAATGTGTGATCCCCTATGCAAAGCATAACCGATAGACACAATACTGTGCACGCACATCAACCTAGTTGAACTTGCGTATTCTTTGACGGATGTGCATAACACTAGGGGGAAAACGGTGTATAATGTGTGATCCCCTATGCAAAGCATAACCGATAGACACAATACTGTGCACGCACATCAACCTAGTTGAAATCGACTTTCTTGCAAAGTGGCTCCCCCATCTAACAAGTACTTTTTAGAATATCACACCTAGGACCATGTTTTTTATTGGTTGTTGTCCATGACACTAAGGCAAAAACGTTGTTTTATGCTTAATCGACAATGCAACGCATATCTGATCATCACAATACTTTGCACACATCTCAACCTAGGTATTATTGACTTACATGCAAAGTGGCATGCCCATCCCATAAGTACTTAGTTGAATAACACATCTAGGACCGCGTTCTTTGACGGTTGTGCATGACACTAAGGCCAAAACAATGTTTAATGCTTGTTTGACAATACAAAGCATATCCGATGGGCACAATACTTTGCATGAGTCTCAACAATTGTGGTATTGCATTGCATGCAAAGTGGTACACCCATCTGATAAGCAGTTGGTCGGATAACACACCTAAAAGCGTGTTTTTTTATGGTTGTGCATCACATTGAGACACAAACGGAGTTTAATATTTGATATACCATGCAAAGTACATCCGATGGGACAATACTTTGCACCCACCTCAACCTAGGTGTTATTGAGTTGCATGAAAAGTGGCATGTCGGTTAGATAAGTACTTGATCCAATAACACACCTAGGACCGTGTTTTTTTACAAATGTGCTTGACACTAAGGCAAAAACGGTGTTTTATGCTTGATCAACAATGCAAAGCATATCCGATGGGCACAATACTTTGCACACACCTTTAACTAGGTGGAATTGACTTACATGCAAAGTGGCACGCCCATCCCATAAGTGCTTGATCGGATAACATACCTAGCAGCGTGTTTTTTTACGGATATGCATGACAGTAGAGCAAAAATAGTATTTAATGCTCGATCGACTATGCAAAGGATATCCGATGGGCACAACACTTTTCCTACACCAAAACTTAGGTGGTATTGAAATGTTCTCAAAGAGGCACACCCATCAGATAAGTACTTGGTCAGATAACACACCTAAGGGCGTGTTTTTTTTGCTACTTGTTCAGATAACACACCTAAGGGCGTGTTTTTTTGCGGATGTGCATATCACTAGGGAAAAAATGGTGTATAATGCGTGATCAACCATCCAAAGCATATCCAATGGTGACAATACTTTGCACGTACCTCAATGTAGACAATGTAGTTGAAACGGACTTGCGTGCATAGTGGAGCCCCCATCCGATAAGTAATTGTTTGAATAACACACCTACGGCTGTGTTTTTATATGGTTGTGCATGACACTAAGGCAAAAACGGTGTTTTATGCTTGATCCACAATGCAAAGCATATCTGATGGGCACAATACTTTGCACAAACCTTCAACTAGGTAGAATTGACTTACATGCAAAGTGGCACGCCCATCCCATAAGTGCTTGATCGGATAACATACCTAGCAGCGTGATTTTTTACGAATGTGCATGACCCTAGAGTAAAAATAGTATTTCATGCTCGATCGACCATGCAAAGGATATCCGATGAGCACAATACTTTTCCTATGCCTCAACCTAGGTGGTATTGAAATGTTCTCAAAGAGGCACACCCATCAGATAAGTACTTGGTCAGATAACATACCTGAGGGCGTGTTCTTTTGCGGATGTGCATATCACTACGGGAAAAACGTTGTATAATGCGTAATCGACCATGTAGATCATATCCGATGGTGAAAATACTTTGAACACATCTCAACCTAGTTGAAACGGACTTGCGTGCAAATTGGAGCCCCCATCCGATAAGTACTTGTTTGATTAACGTACTTAGGACCGTGTTTTTTCATGGTTGTGCACGACACTAAGCCAAAAATGGTGTTTTATGCTTGATCGACAATGCAAAGCATATCCGATGGGCACAATACTTTGCACACACCTTCAACTAGGTGGAATTGACTTACATGCAAAGTGGCACACCCATCCCATAAGTGCTTGATCAGATAATCTACCTAGCAGTGTGTTTTTTTATAGATGTGCATGACACTAGAGCAAAAATAGTATTTAATGCTCGATCGACCATGCAAAGGATATCCGATGGGCACAAAACTTTTCTTATGCCTCAACCTAGGTGCTATTGAAATGTTCTCAAAGAGGCACACCCATCCGATAAGTACTTGGTCAGATAACACACCTAAGGGCGTGTTTTTTTGCAGATGTGCATATCACTAGGGAAAAAACGGTGTATAATGCGTGATCGACCATGCAAAGCATATCGGATGGTGACAATACTTTGCACGCACCTCAATGTAGTTGAAACGGACTTGCGTGCAAAGTGGATCCCCCATCTGATAAGTACTTGTTTGAATAACACACCTAGGACCGTGTTCTTTTATGATTGTGCATGACACTAAGGCAAAAACGGTGTTTTATGCTTGATCGACAATGCAAAGCATGTCCGATGGGCACAATACTTTGCACACACCTTCAACTAGGTGGAATTGACTTACATGCAAAGTGGCATTCCCATCGCATAAGTACTTGATCGGATAACACACCTAGTAGTGTGTTTTTTTACGGATGTGCATGACACTAAGGCAAAAATGGTATTTAATGCTCGATCGACCATGCAAAGCACTTTAAACTAGGTGGAATTGACTTACATGCAAAGTGGCGCACCCATCCCATAAGTACTTGATCGGATAATATACCTAGCATCGTGTTTTTTATGGATGTGCATGACACTAGAGCAAAAATAGTATTTAATGCTCGATCGACCATGCAAAGGATAAGTTGGCATGTCCATCTGATGAGTACTTGATCGGATAACTTCTCCCACCAATAAATTAAGTACTAATTAAAAATTATAATAAATGAGTAGATTATTAAAAAGAGACTAATATTTATGTAATTGTTGCTACTACAGCTAGCTTGCGAAGGACTCTCACAAAGGAGATGGCTATAGATTTTGTTCCAGGGATGGATGTGATTTTATGTAGCAAAAGAGAAGTAGTTGCATTTGCTACAATCCATGATAGTGATCCCAATTCAGTTTGCCACTTTCGAAGACTTGGCGAAGATAAGGTGGCAGTTACTGTATCAAAGATTCTTAGCGCACATGTTGAGCTAAAGTATAAATGTGGAGATATGGAAACACTTGGAGATGTTATGCCCTACAATATATCCAACAAATCATTTATAGCATGGGACAAAGACGAGGACAAAGATGAGACTTATGCAACAGACATTATCAAGAATACAAAGTGCACCACCTTGGATTTTACTATAGGGGACATTTTACAAATGAGATCATTTGCAAATAAGACTGTAGTAGAAGGTGAAGTATTGGGATTTGAACAAGTGGAGCAATGGTCATTTGCACAGATGAGGATTCTAAAAGTCACTGATGATGGTATGGTTGATAACATAACATCCTTATGTGATCCCTACTATGAGGTAGGCAAGAATATGAGATGGAGCATGCAATTTTTAAACATGAGAAAGAGGCACGTGGTTTTCAATGATAAGGACAAGGTATACTACAATATCAAAGGACCTAAAAAGCGTGCCCATGTGCCAGGCTCTATCACTTCAAATGTGGATGATTTCAATGTACTCAATTATAGAAGTGACATCTTATCTGGAGTGGATGAGTTCATTGGTTCCAAGAAACAAAATGATTTTAGAAGCAAAGCCTTATCTGGGGTGGATGAATTCTTGCACAGTGAGAAGGGCAAAGGTTTCAATAGCGATGTCTTGTCAAGTATGGATGAGTTCATGCATATTAACAAACCTGGTGTTAATCAAGCTATTGAATTTGTGAAAGCCATGCAAGATGTCCCAATGAGTGATGTTCTCTCAGGAGTGGAAGAGTTTCAAGGTTCTCAATACTCTCGTAGAATATTGAATTCATTGAATGGTCCTAAGAGTATGTTAAAAACGAGGATGAGATCAACAGAGGATTATTCAATATTTAACTTTGATTGTGATATGGCCAAGGATGCAACGACCAATCGTGGATCCTTGGTTACAAACAAATGTGAGGAGAAGAAGTGCATAAATACAGATAACAATGTGCATAAGGAACAAAAACGGTCATACATATGCATGAAGAGAAAGCGAAATCCAGGCAGATCCACAAAAGCAACCAAAGAGGAAGAGAGTAATGAAGGAGGAGAACATGTTAAATGCATTGGGATATCTATGTTGCAAGCGAAGATGTATGCGCTTCATTGATCTTGCAGACATCAGGGAATGTAGTGGCAAAGAAGAGGAAGCGAAAGAAATGAATACCTTCTCACAGGTCTCTCTTGCTTTCTTCAGAATGGCAATAAAAGGCTAAGTTCAAGACAAAAGGTAAAATCTCTCGTAAATGGAAAAAAGATTTGCAATAAGGCATATCGCAATATTACTGGATTATCCCATGGTACATATTGGGATTTAGTAACCAAGGCAAAGGGCGGCAACAAATTTAGCATTCATGGTAATAGAGGAAGGTCCAAATCAAGAATCTCAACTGTCAGGGTAGCAGCAATTTCGCAAGACTTCATACATGAAAATGCTTTATCTCAACCCCATATATCTACCAAACTCCCTAACGATGACGCAATCACTGAAATGCACCTTCCAATGGGCTTGACAAAGCTCGAAGTATTTGACTCTATTATAGAAAAGCAAAGGCAAAGAGGGGATGCTATAGCTTCTTCTCATACTTTGTATACTCTTTGGAAGAAGAACTTTGGATATGTTAAAATCCCAAGGAGGCAAAAAATGTCAAAGTGCAATGTCTGTGATGATTTAAAGCGAGCGATTGAGAGTGCAACATGTCCAAATCAAAGGGAATTATACAAAAAAAACCGAAAATCTCATCATGACCTTATTCGACATTCCAGACAAAAATATGCATTTTGGAAGGAGCAAGCTATTTTGCATCCCGATGACTACATGTGCCTTATTGTATATGGCATGGATCAGAATACAACAACATTGCCTCGTTTTGTTGCCACTCCACCTAAATTACAAGGAAAGCACTTTCTAAAGACACATCTATGTGGAGTGTTAGTGCATGGAATTAAGTTCTTTGTAGATATATGGATTGATTCCTTGCATCTACATGATAGCAATCAAGTTGTAACATCTATTATGAAGGCAATTCGCAATGTACATGCAGAAAAAGGTCGCCTACCACTGACTTTGAGAATACAAGCTGATAATTGCTGGCGAGGAAATAAGAATGTACTCATGTTTGCATTCTGCTCCATGCTAGTTGCTCATCGAATCTTCAATGAGGTCGAATGTGGATTTTTGTATGTTGGGCATACACATGAGGATATCGATCAAGTTTTTAGCACAGTCTCAAGGGAGCTTAAATGCAAGGATGTGGAGATAATAGATGACTTGGTAAGAAGATGTGGCAGGCAAGTTGGTGGTCGTAAGGAAAGTACAGTATGTGAGAGGCTCGAAAGAATGTATGATTGGAAGAGCTTCATTCTACCTTTCATACAAACGGGTGGTGATGCACTGACAGGTCATACCAATCCAGACTACTTTCGTTTTTTTTTTTAAGATGAAAAACCCGTAATGCAATGGCAACAGTATTCTCATGATACAAAGTGGGAACCTGAAGAACCTTACAGTCTCTTAACTTCAATTCCCAGCAAGGAAAGGTATCCTACATGGGCTCCTATACAAGAATTCAATGAGAGGTCTAACTGTGAAATAGAAGGATTAAAAGCATTTATTACATACAAAGAGAAAATGCTCTGGAGACATCCTAATTCGAAGCCTACTTGGAGAGAACACACTACCACTGTAATTAACAAGACACAAAATTTAATAAAGGACCTTGAGAGAATGCGAGGCTCAAAGGATGTCAAGGAAGAATGCAATATGTTTTGGCCAAATGTTCATAACGATATGCGCCCAGCTCCAGTCTTTGAAAATGAATTTGTATCATTACTCCCACGTCCATATTGTGGACCGAAGAAGAGAGAGTTTATGCCACAAGTAGATATAGAGGTCGATTGTTTTGTTGTGGTTTGGCCATCGGATGATGAATATGAGAATGTGAAGTTTTGGGTTGCAAAAGTAGTTGATGTGCAAAGAGATGACCAAGGGAGAGCTACAACATTTACAGCGGTATGGTATGAGCCAAAGGGCAGGAAGGAGAATATGGATAATAACACATTGTATACTAATTGTATAATGAAGAAGTGGGTCCCAAATGATGAAGCGGTCTCTCAAGTTTCGACGGAGATAATCATAGTGTCTTGGCATTCAAGGGCAAAGAAATCAAAGAAGCGCATGGGATATGAGGTAGAAGGAAAAATAAAAATACCATAGCAAACTATTTTGCATATACACGAATTTTTAAGGATGCTCGCCATGGAGGAAGTAGAAGGAGACAACGCAAATGAAGAATGTCCATGATTAAAGCTTTGTATTGAAGTCCATTGAAGGATTTTATTTGGGTACTAGGCAAGAAGCCAATTCAAGACAATTATAATCAGAGTCATCACCTCCTATGTCAAATGAGAGTCAAAATATGCACTGGATGTCACCCAAGGGTCAAGGCTTGGCAAGACAATAGGGAGTTAATGCAGATGGCACCTGGCAAGGGACTATCACATTGAGCAATAAGACAATGGGGAGTCAATGCACCCAAGGGGCAAGGCTTGGCAAGACAAGTGGGAGTTAATGCAGATGGCACCTGTATTAAGCACTGGATGTCACCCAAGGGTCAAGGCTTGGCAAGACAATAGGGAGTTAATGCAGATGGCACCTGGCAAGGGACTATCACATTGAGCAATAAGACAATGGGGAGTCAATGCACCCAAGGGGCAAGGCTTGGCAAGACAAGTGGGAGTTAATGTAGATGGCACCTGGCAAGGGACTGTCGTGACATTAAGCAATAAGACAATGGGGAGTCAAATTATGTAGATGGCACGAATTGAGGCTCTTTAAGAGAAATAATTTAAATTGTAAACATATGTTCAATCTATATCATTTTGGATATAAAGACTCTAGCTGAGAGCAACGTCTCTCAATGTAATCATATAATAATAGCTATAATTGCTATTATACCTCTTTGGTTCAATACAAAACTTGGGTCTTATGGCATCATGTCTTTTTTCTATTTATTAAAAGTTTTAAAAATTTTGTGCATATTGCAAGTGACAATGTTATTTTCATGAAATATTTAAGTCTCCTTTCATGGATTTATAAATTTATCATGTTAAGGAAAAATATTAAAAATAATTAAATTAACAAATAACTTAGATATAGCTAGAATTTCTAATATAGGATTATTTCAAATTCTTGCATGTTGGTGCAAAAGTATAGATTGAAAAAACAATATTTTTATGTGAATATGATGGTGCCACAAAGTGAACTTTTGATTTGGGAAGAATATTTTCAGAAAGTAAAATTTTGATTTGAGAAGGATATTTTCACAAAGTAAACTTTTCATTTGGGAAGGATTTTTGGGCTTCGTCCAAAAACAACAGAAAAAGTCCAAAATTAATGAAATAGGTGTTGTCTTCTTCATGATTATCAGCCTGCGGTTTGCGGGATTCTACTGCAGTGGGCTGCAATTAATATGGGACGAAACCCCAGGCTCTAGCCACCGTGATGGCTTGAACTCTATAATATATATAAGATCCATGGCATTTGGCATTTTACTACGTTGCTCTAATCTGCGCATGCTCTGCTACTTTGCTCCACACCCCTCCTCTAGCTCTTTTCCCCACCTGCTCTACTTTTCTCCACACTCCCTCCTATTTCTTGTCACTGCATCTGCTCCCCTGCTCATCTTCTACTCACCATTAAATGGGGACGTCACCTGCGTGCATGAACTTCAAGAAAACCCCCTATTTAAGATCCATGTAGGATGATAAGACACCCCTATTTAAGCTTATAAGATACCACCAAAATTCCATTATGTCCCCCCCTTTCCTTAAATCTACATTCTTTCTCAAGCATTTAGATTACACAATAAGAAAATTTAGGTTACTTTCCCTATGACTATTTAAAACCATACACAAAATCAAACTTGTTTGGACTAGTTACCCTAGGTAACCTATATTATGTCCCCCCTTCTTAAATATGACATGGTCCCCCTAGCTTAAATTCAATATTGGGAGAAAAAAAAGGGCCCCCACCCCTAATGTATAAGCTTATGCCTCATTTCAAAAAAAAACCCTATTGTACACTCACGTGATATCATAAGTTTCCCCCTATGAATCCCCCAGGGTACCACCCCCCCTCAATGCTCTGTGATCCCAATAATATCTGCCTTCTCATATAAGGTGATTGCGTTGCACTCACCTAGAGTAGAAATGCTAGCACTAGTGGAGACCCTTCCTTCCCACAGGCAACTCCCCACACATCTGAATGTCATCACCTTAGATAACATGCTCACAGAGGGCCTCTTTATGGTTGTGTTGTATGAGTTCCCCCTAGATGTCAACAAAGGCCTCAATATTTTCAGAGCAGAGTACTCTCGACTTGTTGGGGGGGCCATAATCTGAGTCTTGGAAATGTGCATGGTCTTCGGCCTCTCCATCGTATCCTCCTTTGGCGCCCTAAAAATTTTTAATGCAACAAGCTAGACTGGCAAAAAATTGAGTTGTACAAATTCCCTCTTGCTTAGACAAGGCTCTCAGCAAAGGCTGGATGTAATCTTTTGGGCTCTCAATAATCTTTTGGCTCACTGGATGTAATGTTTTGGTCTCTAAGGCATTTATGTAATCTCTTTTTGTTCAATTTAAGGCTCTCAGTATGCACTGTTGTTAACTTTTATATTTGTATTTGAATGGTTATGGTTGCTTCCTATAATCTTTTGTTTAAGGCTCTTAGAAATTGCCGAGTTTTAATAAATGTAAGATCCTCTGTTCAATTTTTGCTTGGTATAAGTTGATAATTTTTATATAACCTGTTATTGGACATAAATGTACATTGTAATCTCTTTTGCTCAATTTTCACTCGATAAATTGTACTTTTTCCATCATTTATATTTACTGCAACAAGGACTAAAATACTAGAAAAGAAGGACTACAATTTCCTTGGTTTATGATCGAAATAGCGCTAAAATAACTCCAACGACCCCATCATTGTGATTACATGGAGATACATCTAGAAAAATACAACTAAACCTTCAAAAAATGCAATTAATGATATGGCCCTTGAGGGGTCCTCTCTAGGGGCAAGGGCCATATCTATGTGCATTATACAATATCGAGCTCGGATGCCACTGGAGAGAAATGGCATGTCGATATAGCCCTTGCTCCTAAAGGGGACCCCTCAAGGGCCATATCGTCAATTGCATTTTGCTTGGTTGCACAATGGAATACATTTTCCTTGGTATACAAATATATAACTCCAAGAACCAATGCGGTGGCTTTCATAGATCTCCTCTTGTAATACGTAAAACTAGGTAACGAAGATATAACTCCAAGAACCAGCGCAGTGGTCTCTCCAAGACAACCTTGAATTTTGGGCGAGGGAGAGAGGGAGAGAGAGAGGGAGAGGGAGGGAGGGAGATTCGAAATTTGAAATTCAAATTTCAAAAAGTGGGCCCCTCCCCTCATTGATGGGGGGAGAGGTGGGCTCAAATGTGGGCTTAACCCGCCTGGGTTGGGTTGGTTAGGCCTCTTTGGGACCCTCCAAGCCCCTTGCATTAGCCCACTAAGCATTCCCTAATCCATTCCTTATGAGGCCCTTTTGAGACCCCAATGTTGAGAGATATGGTGCCATGAGCACATGTAGAGCAAAGGTATGAGTAAAGGGAAAGCTGCCACATGGCATGGAGGAGATATCCCACATGTGAGTAAGCAAATGGATGTAAGTACCCTCACCTATAAAAGGGAAGTTCATTTGAAGTAATATCAATCAAGCACTCTGCACTATCTCAAGATTCTCTTTATGAGTCCAAGCTAATCTATCTTGGAACCTAATTGACTTGAGATACATGTCATGAGCACTCTCTTCATCATGTTTCCACATAGGTTCCATCCACCTTAGAGCGCTCCATAGATCTTGAGGCACACATGTTTTGTCATGGTATCAGAGCATAGGTTAAGCTCTCCTAGTTTAGCTCATTAGTAGTTCACTAGGATTGCTTCCATTCCTAGATTAGTTGTAGGCATGTCTTAGGAGCTCATGTTTTTCTCCTAGTTTAGTTTTAGTTGTAGATTGAAAACAAATTTCTGTCCCTTGAGAGAGAAATTTTCCATCCATCCATTTCATGAGAGATTCATGAGTTGAGTTTCATTCAGATTTTGAGAGCATTCTTTGAGAGATTTTTTGCTGAGAGGAAGAAGATATTTCTGTTCATGCCTCAAAGATTTGGTGAGAGTATGATTCATAAAGAATCCCTACGAGTCTTCTTGTGTGTGAGAGAGAAAGAGTATCTACAACTCTATCTACAGCCAGCCAAGGCAACGCTTCTTCTACCTCGAATCTAAGGCAGTCGACTGTAGCAAAGGCAACACAGAGCTACCATAGCCTAATCAACGACTCTTCCAAGCCATACGAGCTTCCCTCCTACTGCATCGACATAGCAGAAGCCAACAACTCTCTCCTCACAAGCTCCAAGCTTCTATGCCTTCAACAGAAGCTGCTCCACCCAATGAGCAACTGGCTCTCAGCTAGCTTCCTCAAAGCCCCTCACGACCAACGAGCGGCCTCCACAACAGCCAGCCCGCTCTAGCAAAAGGAACTCTGGGCAGCAAGGGACCTCCAAAAGCAAAGAAGACTCTCAGATTTCCTCCACGGACCAACGGGTCGCCTTCATCGACAACCTACTTTGTAACGGTCTTCTCTGGAAATACCTCTGATTGATATTCAGGCTCGTAGAACTCGCCTCCCATCTCATCGCAAGCTTCCTCTGGGAATACAGTCAATGAAGCGAGCTCACCTGCAGCGCCAGCAGCCTCTAGCAACCCAGCCTCCAACCAAATGGCAGAGCAACCTCATCAATCATCCAATAGCTTCCATTGTAGCACTCTACAATGAATTCAGCAAATAACTCCGTGCAGATCCATCGTCAATGATCATTTGGATCATAAACGATAGCCCAACGATCGGCTCTCTTCAGAAAAGTCCTACAGATCCCTGCAATGCCAAAAGCTCTCCAACGGGCCAGAACTACAGCACCAGAGACTCCTACGCTCCACGACGAACACGGGTTCTGAGCTCTCTCCTTTCGCCGTCGTCTGCAGAGAAGAAAAGCTTCCATTTCCTTAGAAATGTTCTAAGGTTCAACCTTAGGACACGTGGCAGCTCCGTGGAAGAGCCACGTGGTAGAACATAAACTGTGGTTAGTTATAGGTTTAGTTTAATGATGTTTGGTCAAAGTTTTGCCACATGGCAGATAAAACTTAATCATGGTCTGGTTAGCTTAACCCACCATGGTTAGAGGTAGGGTTGATTAACTGCCACATAAGCATGCACAGTCAGCAGTGCCTTCTAAGCACACAGCCTCTTGTTAAGCACAGTTTGGAATTCAGCATGTGAATCCCTGTGCCACATCATCAAAGGCTCTCTTCTTCACAGAATCTTTGACAAGCCATAACTTGCAATCCAAGAGGAATCTGCACATGCTCCAAAAAGGAAAAGTGATTGCCTTTTCGAGCTCTGTGCGCCTGTTAAGTCAGAATCATTGTATGCAATTAGACACTGCCAATATTGAAAAAAATCAATTGGTAAGACCTTTGCAACAAATGAAAAAGCAACGCATGAATGCAGAAAGCATGCCAAAAGCACAAGTGCATGAGATGACCATAGCACGTAGCATGGCATCCACACATAAAGCATCAAGGCACATGGAAGAACAAAGCATCATGCATCAAGCGAAGAA
Source organism: Dipteris shenzhenensis (assembly GCF_047967505.1). NCBI lineage: Eukaryota > Viridiplantae > Streptophyta > Polypodiopsida > Gleicheniales > Dipteridaceae > Dipteris > Dipteris shenzhenensis. Next base: position 31,383,649 of record NC_141623.1, read on the forward strand.
GACAACGGATTTGTCATCAAGCCATGAGCCAAAAGGTGACATCAATGGAATGTATTGAGAAACAAAAACCTTGCCAACCTTGCCTATGTTTTGTAATCAAACCTGACCACCTGAGAGTAGCTATGAAAGCACCGAGGGGAGGTATTGACATGTAAACCACACTTGACCACCTTAAGTAGCAATGCATGCACTAAGGGGAGGTGATGGATTTGTAACTCACATCTGACCACCTTGCAGTAGCCAAAGGATTATGGCACCAAGGGGAGGTGTTGAGAGATATGGTGCCATGAGCACATGTAGAGCAAAGGTATGAGTAAAGGGAAAGCTGCCACATGGCATGGAGGAGATATCCCACATGTGAGCAAGCAAATGGATGTAAGTACCCTCACCTATAAAAGGGAGGTTCATTTGAAGTAATATCAATCAAGCACTCTGCACTATCTCAAGATTCTCTTTATGAGTCCAAGCTAATCTATCTTGGAACCTAATTGACTTGAGATACATGTCATGAGCACTCTCTTCATCATGTTTCCACATAGGTTCCATCCACCTTAGAGCGCTCCATAGATCCTGAGGCACACATGTTTTGTCACCCAATTCTCCCCTAATGCAACGGACTGAGATGACATTTGGGATTTGCCATCCATGCAATTCTTCAGGTTGGTTAACACACTCTTGGAGATCTCGCTTGAAAAAGATACATCTCGTCCTTTCAGTTTCTCTACTGCTGCTTGAACATGCCAGGACTTGCAGGTTCCTCTTGTATCAGGAAAGAAGTGAATGGTCTTCTTCAGCACATCTTGGAGATTTGTTGGCAAGCTTGAAATCTTGACTCCACCATCTTTACTAATCTGAGCGTTGGGGTATACATCTAGAATACCATGTCTCTTCTACTACTTCTCGAAAAAGTGTGCTTGCAAACTTCCTCCAAAAATTTCTAGAGAATTTTCAATCACACTTTCATTGATGGTAATCTTCTGACCTTGATAGACTAGTTGCCCCTCCTTCACGTTCACCTCTTGTACCAACCCGGTGAAGTTTTAGAGAGCATCCAAATTGGGCTTTTGAAGAGTGAGAGAGGAGCTCCCATATGTCACGATTTCATGATCAAGGGAGGAGGGAGTCTCGCATTGTGCTGCAGAGGGGGAGGAAAGATTGTGTGAGGAGCTCCCGGACTGTGCAGGGCCCATTACGAGAGGAGATAGAAGTTGCAGGAAGAGTGCAAGGGAGATAGAAATGGTCGAGAGGGATAGAAGATGAAATAGTAAAGGAAATGGAATAATGGAGGCTTGAATTTGTAGTTTGATTATAAGGGAGAAAGAAATGGTCGAGGATTGAAGATGAAGCACTGAAGGAAATGGAATAGCGGTTTGTAGCCCAACTACACTGTCAAGGTGAGAGCCACCATGGTGGTTGTATATCAACTACTGTCAAGGTGAGAGCCACCATGGTGGTTGGCCCGAATTTTGGATGGTAATGAGGGATTAGAGGTGATTAGGCTTCATGATTTACTTTTGTGGGAATTACTGTCCGATGGTGGTGACTGTCATCAGCCACGTCTAACATGGCAACCATTCCACCATGCCACCACTCACCCACCACCATGCTTTAGCATGCATGATCACTACGAGTGTAGTAAAACTTACCGTCATCGAGCTCCTCACATGCTCAGTAGAGAACTAGCATGCATGGTAATGAGTGACTAGACATGGTAATGAGTGATTAGAGCTTCATGATTTACCTTTGTGGGAATTACTACCCGGTGGTGAGGGCTCTCATCAGCCACATCTGTCGTGGCTAAGATTCCACTAGCAGTTAATTACCAGCCACCGAAGTGGTACCACATGACATCTTCTTCATGATTACCAGCTTTTGTCTAGGGGATTCCACCACGGTAGCCTACAATTAATATGGATAGAACTCTGGGCTCCAACTACCACGGTGGCTTGAACTTTATAATATACATAAGATCTGTGTCATTTGGCATTTTACTACGTTGCTCTGATCCATGCTCTACTACTTTGCTCCACACGCTCTACTACTTTGTTCCATACACTACAAGGCACAGGCCCTTTTTCGACGGAAATACCGACCTTTTTTACACTAAAAAGTTTTTTTTCATGGGCTCAAAAACGTCGCTATTAGCATCGGAAAAGAATGGTTGCTATATAAGCGTTGCTATATAGCGACACTAATAAACATCACTATATAGCGACACTGGTAAATGTCGCTATATAGTGACGATTAATAGAAGCTAAAAAAAACATTAGTGGAGCTAAACAGGGCCACAACAAGCCATGTTTTGCCCCACTAATGTTTTTTTAAAAGTAATTACAAAAGAATGTTGTTTGTTACAAAATTTCCTTTGTGAAAAGGGTGATACAAAATTGCTCAAACGAGCCGAGCGACAGAAGCATATACATGTCGAAGATATTCAACATTGTTTGTTACAAAATTACCCTTTTAAAAGAAAGGAGAAAAGAAGAAAAGAGAGGAAAAAAGAAAAAAAGAGAGAAAGCATATGCTTATGAAAAGAAGAGAAAAGAAAATGAACGAGAGGAAATAAGAGAGGGAAAAAGAAGAGAAAAGAAGAGGCAAAAAGAGAAGGAAAAAAGAGAGGGGAAAAGCATATGAGCATATGAGCATATGCTCATGAATAAGCATAAGCATAGGCAAATGCATATGCTTATGAAAAGAATAGAAACGAGGATGAAAGAGAGGAAATAAGAGAGGGGAAAAGAAGAGAAGGAAGAGAAAGGAAGATGAGAAAAGACAAGGAACAAAGAGAGGGGAAAAGCATATGAGCATATGAGCATATGCTCATGCATAAGCATAAGCATATGAGCATAAGTATAGGCAAATGCATATGCTTATGAAAAGAAGAGAAAAGAGGATGAAAGAGAGGAAATAAGAGAAGGGAAAAGAAGAGAAGGAAGAGGAAGGAAGAGGGGGAAAAAGAATGAAAAAAGAGAGGGGAAAAGAAGAGGGGAAAAGAGCATAAGCATAAGAGAAGGAAAAAGAAGAGGGGAAAATAAGAAAAGAGATGAGAAAATAAGAAAAGAGGAGAAAAAAGAGAAAAAGAGAGAAAGCATATGCTTATGCTTATGCTTATGCATGAGCATATGAGCATATGCTCATGCATAAGCATAGAGAGAGATACATAGACAAATGAATATGCTTATGAAAAGAAGAGAAAAGAGGATGAAAGAGAGGAAATAAGAGAGGGGAAAAGCAGAGAAAGAAGAGAAAGAAAGAGGGGAAAAGAGAAGGAAAAAAGAGAGGGGAAAAGAAGAAAAGAGAGGAAAAAGAGAAAGCATATGCTTATGCTTATGCATGAGCATATGAGCATATGCTCATGCATAAGCATAGGCAAATGCATATGCTTATGAAAAGAGGAGAAAAGATGATGAAAGAGAGGAAATAAGAGAGGAGAAAAGAAGAGAAGGAAGAGAGAAAAAGAGAAGGAAAAAAGAGAGGGAAAAAGCATATGAGCATATGCTCATGCATAAGCATAAGCATATGAGCAAAAGCATAGGCAAATGCATATGCTTATGAAAAGAAGAGAAAAGAGGATGAAAGAGAGGAGATAAGAGAGGGGGAAAGAAGAGAAGGAAGAGGAAGGAAGAGGGGAAAAGAGAATGAAAAAAGAGAGGGGAAAAGAAGAAAAGAGAGGAAGAAGAGGAAATAAGAGAGGGAGGGAAAGATGGGGGAAAGAGGGAGGAAAAGAGGGGAAGAAGAGGGAATAAGAGAAGAGGGGAAGAAAGGGTTCCTACACCCATCACTGCAACTAGCTAGCTATAGGCTAATGCAAATAACCAAAATAAAAAAAGGAAAAAAGAGGAAGCACTTTCTTACCTGGAAAAGTCCCGCTCGGTGTTTTGTGGACTGGCCCTACAAAAGAGAGGAAACATACCATTTTTTTAGATAACAAGTTATAGGAAGAAGGAGTTTGGAGAAGCAACTTTCCAAAGGGATTGGATTGAGGGGACAAGCATAAGCCTACAAACAAGGAGAAAGCACGAAAAGAAGGGAAAGAGGAGAAAGAGAAATACCAAAAAGAGAAGAGCCAATCTCGTTTTTTGTTGTTAATCTTTGAAAATCAAGCATGAAAATTAGCACATAGGCTTAGCGATGCAAGGAGAAACATGCTTCAACACTCACAAAATGAAATCTCACAAAAAATGAACCTACATTGCTTAGAGAGACACACCTTCTTGAAAAACTTCCTTTCACACAAGTAGAGAGGGAGAAAGGTGGAGAGGGAGCACAAGTGTCAATGGGAGAGGGGCTTGGTAGGGGTGAGGAGTGTGGGGAATAGAGGAGGAAAGCGAGATCGCCGAATATAACGTGGGAGGAGAGATTTTTGCTTTTCTCGCAATAGAGTTGTGGAAGACGGCGTTGTGCGAGGTTTCGGGTTTTAGTCCCCTAGAGTCGCTAGATAGCGACACTAGTGAGTCGTTATATAGAGACATTCATACCCTTAAGGATTTGCTATATAGTGACACTCATACCCTAAAAGTATTGCTATATAGCGACACTCATACCCTAAAAGTGTCGCTATATAGTGACACTTATACCCTAAAGGTCACTATATAGCGACACTTATATCCTAAAAGTGTCGCTATATACTTATACCCTAAAAGCGTCGCTATATAGCGATGAAATAGGGCAAAGCGTCACTATATAGCGACAGTTCGGGGCACTTGATCTAAGAAGAGAGGGAAGGAGCTTATGGGTGGCTATTTTTTGGATCTTAATGGATTTCCTTGCATTTTGTGTTGTGATTTTGGAGGTGTGCAGATGGAAGGGATGAGTGGAACTTCCACAAGCACCCCTAGCTCCAAGGCTTCTTGTCAGATGATGCACCAATCCTCGGGAGATAGAGTGGCTTACGGAGGGGTTGTATTGTCATTGCACTCATTGCAAGTGAGAAGTACGACATCAACGCCATATTGTCATGCACCACTTGAGGATGTATGGGGAGGAGCCCAAACGAGTACCCACCATTGGTGGTGCACGTGGTGATGGATCATCGGAAAGTCAATGCTATTTGAGTTCATGATTAAAATTGCCTGCATACACAACACAAAATCTTGAGACAAGATCTTATATTTACACGAAACCTTGAGACAGGATGAGGAGGGTGGCGAGGGTTGTGTGCGTATACCTTCACACTTTGAGAAGGAGTATGGCTTACGGAGAGGTTGTATTGTCATTGCACTCATTGCAAGCGAGAAGTATGACATCAACGCCGTATTGTCATGTGCCACTTGAGGATGTATGGGGAGGAGCCCAAACCTGTACCCACCCTTGGTGGTGCACGTGGTGATGGATCATCGAAAAGTCAATGCTATTTGAGTTCGTGATTAATATTTCTTGCATACACGACACGAAATCTTGAGACAAGATCTTTTATTTACACGAAACCTTGAGACAAGATGAGGAGGGTGGCGAGGGTGGTGTGCGTATACCTTCACACTTTGAGTAGGAGTATAGTCTCCCAGATGTGCCAAATGATGAGGAGGGTATGGTGGACATGATGGATTCTATTTTTAGGGGCAATGCACGTGATGTTCGAGTCTGAGGCCAAATACATGGTACCTTTGATAGAGGAGCTACAGATCTTATGGATAGGAGTGCGGGTCTTTGATATTTCCAGAGCTCCTAGACATACCACTGACATTTTTGTGTGGAACACATCGATTGAAAGAGAGTCACGTATGATTGTGGAGTCATGGCTAACTTCACATAAGATAGCTGAGCAAGTGCTTCAGATACCAATCTTCTCTCCTCGTAGTTGGATTATTGTGGGACCATACACAAAATCTATGAAATTGATTTCAGATGATTTAGTATTTTCATTCTTGATGTAAAATGATTTAGAACTATTTACGACGGTCTTTGTTCTTCCCGAGTATTGTGAGCAGGTGCATACTAATGATTTAATTAATTGAATCTTTCATTTTTAAATATCAATTAGTACATGTACTTAAGCATAGTTTCATATAATTGATGGCATTTGGCACCCATCTTTAATATAGGTGGTTTTTCATCCGGATCGTTATGATCCAACATGGTGGTACGTGATCCAAGTTGCACCACGAAGTAAGCAAATTTTTGAAGATAGAGATGTGGATATGGAGATGCCACTACCAATGCTAGATCCAATTGATCCAGATGGATTTAGAGAAGAAGATGAAGATCACAATATGAGCCAAGAGGAAGATGTGCATAATGACATCATACGGGAGAAAGATGGAGATCATGATATTGAGGAAGAAGATGACGATCATAAAGAATCACCCGAATTTATTGAAGAAGATGATCAAGTCTATGGTGAACATACGATGCTAGAGTACGATGATGATATAGGAGATCAACTTAGTATAGAGTTGGAGATAGACTTGTTTGGCACACTAGACTTGGCTCAGGATGAAGCTAAGTGTTAAACGTGGACATGAATATATGAGCTTCAAACTTGATGTACATGCTCTTGTACTTTTATTCTTTCAAAGGATGAGACATGTCATTTTTTTATCATTGGCTAAAACTATCTTTAAAGATCGATATGGGAAAAAAAACACTCTGTAAAACGTGGCTATATAACGACCTTATACAAGTTTGGCAAGTATCGCTATATAGCGAGACTTTTTAAGCTCGCTTTGCATACCAACGATTAACGCCCCATGCACGCTAAACGTCGGTGCTTTACCGTCAGAATAAGGCTCATGTGTAGTAGTGATACCCCTCCTCTAGCTCTTTTCCACCCCTGTTCTACTTTGCTCCACGCTCCTTCCTCCAACTCTCTTCACTGCATCTTCTCCCCTGCTCATCTTCTGCTCACCTGCTCATTTTTAGCATGCCTACTACCACCCCCCCTCGATGCTCTGTGATCCCAATGATATCTGCCTTCTCATATAAGGTGATTGTGTTGCACTCACGTGAAGTAGAAATGCTAGCACTAGTGGAGAACCTTCATTCCCACACATCTGAATGTCATCACCTTAGATGACATGCTCACACATGGCCTCTTTATGCTTGTGTTGTATGGGTTCCCCCTAGATGTCGACAAAGGCCTCACTATTTTTCAGAGCAGAGTACTCTCGACTGGCTAGGGGGTCCATAATCTGAGTCCTGGCAATGTGCATGGTCTTTCGCCTCTCCATTGTATCCTCTTTTGGCTCCCTAAAATTTTTTAATGCAACTAGATATACTGGTGAAAAATTGAGTTGTACAAATTCCCTCTTGCTTAGACGAGGCTCTTAGCAACGGTTGGATGCAATCTTTTGAGCTCTCAATGATCTTGTGGCTCATTGGATGTAATGTTTTGGTCTCTAAGGCATTTATGTAATCTCTTTTTGTTCAATTTGAGGCTCTTAGTATGCACTGTTGTAAACTTTTATATTTGTATTGGAATGGTTATGGCCGCTACCTGTAATCTTTTGGCCTTTAAGGCTCTCAACAATTATTGAGTTTTTATAAATGTAAGATCCTGTGTTCAATTTTTGCTTGGTATAATTTGATAATTTTTATATAACCTATTATTGGACGTAGATATACATTGCAATCTTTTTGCTCATTTTTCACACTCGATAAATTGTACTTTTTTCCTCATTTATATTTACTGCAACAAGGACTAAAATATCAAGAAAGAAGGACTACAATTTCCTTGGTTTATGACCGAAATAGTGCTAAAATTACTCCAACAACCCCACCGTTGTGGTTGCATGGAGATACATCTAGAAAAATACAATTAAACTTTAAAAAAAATGCAATTGACAATATGGCCCTTGAGGGGTCCCCTGTGTTGAGATATCAAGCTCTATCCCCGACATATCTCCTGGATGACTATCATTTATGTCACCGCCTATGTTAGTTGTACTCGTGGTGTAGTTAGACTACCACGTATGTTTTTGGTTTGGGTTCACATATGAACCACGTATTCTAGGTTTTGACATATAGGGTATTTCCCTCTTCTATTGTATTGTTGTTGTGTGCAAAAGTGAAGAAAGGCTTCACCCTCCAACCTTGTGTCCTCTCTCTTTTGTGTGTTGTGAAGAAAGCTGAACTTGAGTCTCCTATCTCTCTCCCTCTTTCTTTACATGGTATCAGAGCCTTGTTCGTGGTAAGGAGCTCAAGAAAGCTAGCCAAGTTTGTGGTGTCCTGGTAAGAGGACCAGTGTAGCTTTCCTATTTCGAGTTTGGGAGCAAATCTCTGCAGGTAGCACAGCCAGAAGTGCAGGAGTGCACTGCTTCAGATTGAGAGGCCCTTCGCGGTTTCTGATTTGAGGCCGTTTCGGGGCCCGTTTTGAAGGCGGAAGTTCTTCGCAGGCACTCAGAAAAAGGCCCTGTTTTTGCTGTGCGACCACCGCGCGGCTAGTCGGTGGAAAGGCGCCACAGAAATTGCATTGTATGCCTATGTGCAGAGATATTGGGAGTTGCAGATTCATGCCTGTTGCCTGTTGATGCAAAATCGTCACGAGGAAGTGACTGTGTGGTGAAATACCACTTTCGTCAGTGTTGCAGATCTGCCCCTGTGAGGCTTTTCGCAGAAGTTTTGCTATTTGCCCTTGTGAGGCATTTGCTATGTTTACAGGTTGCTGTTGCAATTCGTGATTTGTAAAATGTCTGAGAATCTGTCTACCATTGTCAGTGAGAAGCTTGACAAGAATAACTTCCAAGCATGGAAGTTCAGGATGACAAACTTCTTTATGGGAAAGGGAGTTTGGGATTACATCAGTGGTGAAACTGCAGAACCAGTTTTGGGTGCTGCTCCCACTCCTGCTGAATTGAAGGCCTTTAAAGAATGGCATGAAAAAGCCAGAAAATGCCTGTATTGGCTGTCCGTTAGCATTTCAGATTCTATGATTGTGCATATACAGGATCTAGAGACGCCTAAGGAGGCATGGGATACATTGGTGAAGCCGTATAGCACAAATACCAAAGCACGAAAGATGCAGCTAAAGCAGGAGTTGCACAATGTGCAAAGGAAAAATCTGAATATAAATGAGTATTCCTTGAAGGTGAAAGGCCTTGCAGATTCTCTTGCCTCCATTGGAGCACCTGTTGATGATGAGGACTTAGTGTCCATGACCTTGAATGGTCTTGGGAAAGATTATGCACAATTTCGGACATCCATTGGAGTCCGTGAAACATTTCCTGATTTTCAGGAACTTATTGCTCTCTTGCTGAGTGAAGAGCAAAGGAATGGTGGTTCAGCCACCTCAACTTCTCAAGAGACTGCTTTCTACTCGAATACAGGTAGAGGCAGGGGTAGAGGAAGAGGCCGTTCTGGTGGCCGTGCAGGAAATCAGAACCAACAGCAACAACAGGAAAACCAGTCCTATGGAGGAGGACGTGGTAGTTCTAGAGGCAGGGGGAGCCAAAGAGGCCGTGGTTCATGGCAAAGGAACCAGCAAGTAAATAGCAGCACAGAATGCTATTATTGTGGAAAGCCTGGACACAAGGAGAATACATGCTATAAAAAACAGAATGACATCAAAAGTGGGAAGTTGCAGCAAAGCAACTATGCATCATCAAGTGGGCATGGTGACGACAGAAATGAGCACCTTTTTGTGATGCAGCATATGGTTAACTCCATGTCAGGAGATGCTGCAGCTTGCAATGATGTTTGGTATGTTGATTCAGGTGCCTCTAACCACATGACCAATCATGGTGAGTGGTTTCATGATGTCAGAAATTTGGATAAGCCAGGTTATGTTGAAACAGGTGATGATACTGCGCACCCAATTACGCAGGTTGGTAAAGTGCCATTGGCTATGCAGGATGGCAAAACAAAGTACTTGGCAGATGTACTTCATGTTCCAAAAATCACTAAGAACCTGGTTTCAGTTGGCCAGATGGTTGAGCAAGGTCTGCAGGTTAGATTTAACCCTGATGGATGCTTCGTTGAGGACTTGAAAAATAAGTGCCGCTTGGTTGCGAAAGGCAACAAAAATGGCAGAATGTTCACCTTGGATGTTGATATGCCTGAGGTGAAAGCTGCTATGTTTGCGCATGGAAGAGGTGTCATTGCAGATATTGAGATATGGCACAAGCGCATTGGGCACGTGAATATACAAAGGCTGAAATCTATGCAAACGAAAAACATTGTTGCAGGTTTGCCTAAATTCAGAGTTGAGGGAATGCAAAAGGTATGTGAAGCATGCCAAATGGGTAAGCAGGCCAGACATGCATTTCCCAAAAATGCTAAGGTGAGCAGAAGACCTTTGGAAGTGATCCATTCAGATGTTTGGACAACCAAAGCTGCTTCTATTGGTGGATGCCATTATTATGTGACGTTTATTGATGACTACACTAGGAAGGTGTGGGATGACAGGCTGTAAGCCTATTTCTGTTCCATTGGAGCAGAATGTGAAGCTCAATGCAGAAACAGGTGAGCTTCTTGAAGATATTACTATGTACAGGCGCATAGTAGGTAGCTTGATTTACATGACTATAACCAGACCAGATTTGAGCTATGCTGTGGGGCTGGTGAGTCAGTTTATGTAGGCACCGAGGAAGCCACATTTGGATGCGGCTAGGCGCATACTGCGGTATGTGAAGTCCACATTGCATTATGGACTGTTTTATGAAGCTGGGTGTGCATTACAGGTACATGGATACACAGATGTTGACTGGGCTGGTAGTGTCTCAGACAGGAGATCTACTAGTGGTTTTATGTTTTCCCTTGGGAGTGGTGCCATCAGTTGGAGCAGCAAGAAGCAGCCAACAGTTGCCTTGTCGAGCACAGAGGCTGAGTACAGGGGTGCAGCAATGGCTGCATGTGAGGTAGCTTGGTTACGGAAGCTACTTGCAGATATGGGACAGTCAGTTCATGCAGTAGTTGTCATTCATTGTGACAACATTAGCAGCATCATGCTTGCTAATAACCCAGTTTATCATGCTAGAACGAAGCACATTGAGGTGCATTATCACTTTGTGAGAGAGAAGGTTCTAGCTGGTGAGATTGATCTTGTCTATGTCAGCACTGAGGAGCAGGTGGCTGATATCTTTACGAAGGCATTGGGTACCGAGAAGCTTCGCAGATTTAGGAGCTTGCTTGGTGTACGTGAGATGGATTTGAGCTTGAGGGGGAGTGTTGAGATATCAAGCTCTATCCCCGACATATCTCCTGGATGACTATCATTTATGTCACCGCCTATGTTAGTTGTACTCGTGGTGTAGTTAGACTACCACGTATGTTTTTGGTTTGGGTTCACATATGAACCACCTATTCTAGGTTTTGACATATAGGGTATTTCCCTCTTCTATTGTATTGTTGTTGTGTGCAAAAGTGAAGAAAGGCTTCACCCTCCAACCTTGTGTCCTCTCTCTTTTGTGTGTTGTGAAGAAAGCTGAACTTGAGTCTCCTATCTCTCTCCCTCTTTCTTTACACCCTGTAGGGCAAGGGCCATACCGACGTGCATTATACAATCTTGACTTCACTCCATGACCTTAGTCCCAAAAGAAAGTAACACAAATAGTATTAAACTGAGGTTGGAAATTTGCAAAACTTTTGTAGTATTAGACCTTTACAATGATCGTAAGGTGCTACCCTTAGCCCCATGGATGTAGTTATCCAAACAAGGCCACCTGTCCATGCTGAAATGTAAACATCACTTTGTAAAAGTGTATTGTGTTCATGTAACATGGGATGTGTCAAAATACCATGGTTGTGTGCCCCTAGCTCTCATTTAAGGTGACCATTAGGCAACCCATGTTCTCATGCACACGTGAACTGCTTCCATGAGGAGAGTACTTGTAGCTTTAGAGTATAGGACCGACCTCAATTGTGAGCTTGCACTAACCTAGTGAGATCATGCATGGTGGAGTTTGGGAGCGTGGCCATACATGGTGGAGTTTGGGCCACACCCGAATGAAGTAACTAGTGTCATCTTAAGTAGCATCTCTATTTGAGAGGCATCTCGATATCACACATTTCCTCACAATATCCTTGGCACCAGAGGCGAATGAGTAGAGGGTGTCTTTTCTTATCCTTGAGTTCACACCCAGGGACATTATGGAAATGAGAGTTGGGGGAGGAGATTTTGTGCCAAGTGGTCCTATGATTGGTGAGCCGAGAGGGCAGCAAGGTGAGGCCAAAAGGGCCGAATCAAAATCGAGGTTAGAGGGAGTTGCTAAGAAATCATCAGTGATGAGCTCATCATGGAGGAGGAGGACGAGGCAAGGCTATGTGGACGACTTTCTATAAATTGCTTGTTCCCTCAAGGGAATATGGTAGCTTGCAAACCCCCCATTTGCAAGTACTCTTCTCTACGCGCTCTCATAAATTGTCCACCGCCATATTCTCCTCCCTCCTCGGTCATGTTCATCCATCCAGAGAGTTCTGCTCTTTGGATCTGATCACCTCCTCCTTTCCTTATCCTTCTTCCATTCGCTTGGCCTCCCACCATGGCTCCCTACAACCCAGAGAATGGTATGAAGGTTGGTTATAGCGTCGATGACGGTCGACACCCCGCAGACCTTGACCCCCGCTTGCCTCTGCTTCAGGATGCTGACTTACAAGACAAGGTCGTGCTCCTCAGGGTCGATCACAATGTGGTTAAGAAAGGTACACCGTTTGTGGTAGAATATGCCTATAAGTTGGATTAGTTGTGGCGTTATACGTTGCTGCTGTTGAGGTCCAAGGACCGCTCATCAATGCGATTTTTGATACAGGAAAAATTTTAGATCAGTACCGGATTGACGTCACGCTTGCTACCATGTACAATATTGTCGAACGCGGTGGCAGGTAAGCAGAGCTCAAATCGAGGGAGTCAGTCACTTGTGCGATTGCTTCTTCAGCACTGAGAACTTCCTCTCTTTTTGCCCTTGCAGACCAATAATCATGACCCATATTGGGAGGCCATTTGACAAAAAGATCAACACTATAAGCGTCCGCCAAGATGATTCGGTGGATGCTGTTGTCGCATATCTGCAACATAAATTACGAATAAAGTTTGTTGTGCCCCAGTTCCATGTGAATGGGGAAGGAATTCACGACATAGACACATCAGTAAACTGGCTCATCCAGGATTTACGTAGCCGAAAGATTGGAGGGATTTATCTACCCAACACGCGATGGTTTGCGGTATTTTCCCTGGACTGTTTTTGAATTGCTGTACTGGATTTGCAGTATGCTGTGTGGCTACATCGGCAATAACGCCTTTCTGACGGTCTCGTCTAGGGCGAAGAAGATAAAGGAGAGAAGTTGCAGCGCTTTGTCGTACAACTGGCAGGGCTAGCTGATGTTTTCGTGAACGATGCGTTCGGATCGTGGCAGTCGCATGCATCGACGTACCATATTGCAAAGCTGTTACCCTCCTACGCAGGCCTTTGCTTGCAGGTATGTAGGATATAACGAAGGCGGCATGTTAATCTGAGTGCAACCATTGACCAATCCTCCACTTTTGCAGGACGAGCTTTGCCACGTCAAGTTGATCCTGCATCCAGTTAGACCATTTGTTGCTGTGGTTGCTGGTGCCAAGTACGACACCAAGATTGGACCCTTGACTCAGATTTACAAGAAGGTGGACAAGCTTATTTTGGGCGGCATAATGTATAATACTTACCTTTGCGCCAAATACGGTGTGAAAATCAAAGGAGTACAGGTGAGTTCACTTCGATGGAGGAGAAAGATCCTGTTGAGAACTTGGGTAGTCCTGTTGATATTCTAACGAGGTAATCAATGCTGAGTATACATAGGAATCGGATATAGAGCTTGCCAGAGGGTTAGTTGATCAGGACGAGATTGACAAGAAGATCATAGAGCTACCGTTTCTGGTTGAATCAGACACATTGGAAGGACGCAAGGAGGGACAGTACCGAACCATCTGCGCCAAGGTATTTGTTTACAATGTAACTAGATTACTTGATTGATGGAGCCCTTTTTTAACAAGATTTTCCAACGTGTTATTATGATCCACACAAGGAATTTTCTCCTGGTAAGGAATACCAGTACTTGGTGGATGTTGATCCCGCTTCTTTCGAAGCTGAGGCTTGCAAGGAGGCATTGAGCTCTGCTAAAACGATCTTTGTGAACGCTGTCATGGGTCTTATGCCTCATTTCTGGCATGGAACTAGCAAGATGGACGAAGTTATCGATCAGAATATAGCTGCCCAGAAGTTCTTCGGTGGAGGGGATACGCTTCAGGAGTTTAAGAGGTGAGGATAGTAACGGAAATGCTGGAGGCTGCATGTCGTGCGAACATGAATTTATCATAACTTGCAGTTTCCTAGGATGAAACTTTAATAAGAACAGCGTCAGCACTAGCTGCATATTTGAATATTGATCTATTGACAAAAATAGTATTAGCACAGCCTGACAAGATAAAATACCGTGTTAGTACTGTACTCGTGTCCTTTACTTATCTTGCTGATGCTCCAAGATGTGTGATTTCTCTAAATGAGTGGAGTTTCCTGCTAAATGTTTATATCTGTATCTCATTGCCAATGCAGTTTGCATCCTAAGTTGTACCATGAGGCCTTGCACAGCTCAAAGTACTATCTATTCACCGGCGGAGGTACAGTGCTGAAGGTGATCGAGGAGGGTGATCCTTATGGATTGGAGATAGTGAAGGTACTCATTGAGAACAAACAATCCTATGAGATGTTCCGATCAGCTCAAGGAGCTCAGACAAGATAGTTATTAGCGATAACGGGTGAATGTACAGGGGGGCATGCATTGATCAACAAACCATCAATATTGCGAAATTGTTGGTGATCTGTTGAATAATTCAACTGAGTTCGTTCTCTGAAGAGAGCGTCCGCTTCATTTGTTGTAACTTTTATGTCTTAATACATCCAGTTCAATTCACTTGGATTGTTCAGAGATGTCACTCTCTTTTTACATATGTAATTACTACACGGTCATCTCTCTCTCTCTCTCTTTAATAAGCTTGCTTTCTTTTTCTTTCTCTCAATTTATATATGAAGATTACCACATGTCAAATTTATATGCTCTCGTGTGGGTTTTAAACAACTTCTCTCTCCTTAGTTTGCTTTCTTTTCTTTTCGTAATAGTGACTATCTTGAGGAGGCACATAACTACATTGGGTGGACTGGACATTCATATCCTTCGTGCAAATAGAAAATTTGCAAACTTGTTGTAGGAGCTTTACCCATTTTTAAAAGAGGAGTTTCCTTGTTTATACACTTGGTGCCTAAATTATCTTGATGCATAGACAATGTAATCATGGAGAGGCTATATATATCCTCCTCAATTGTTGAACTGAAATGAAACTTAGGGGGGTTCAACCAATTTTGTGCTTAAGCAAGGAGCGTTTAATTGAGTGCAACCCAAATGAGTTGTCAAGACATAATCCCTTTCACAAGGCAACATAATCCACGACTTTGTCCTAGATAAAATTTAAGATTTGTATAAGATTCAAGCTACCATCCACAACTTCATTAGACTTTTAAACAATAGGAAGCTTGTAAGAGGCCCAAAAGAGAGAATTCCTCTCCAACCATGTTTTCAGTAGTACGATCAGTACAACATTTCCACCAAATGTGGTCCGATCCTTTAGCGGTATAATGATCATTGATGGATTTTAGATGGCGATGTTTATGAAATCCGCACCTAGTACACACATGTATGGAAGGTGTGATGGAACGTGATTATATGTTTTGCAATCCTACACTTTCAAGTTAGATGGGAAGGCACTATAATGAGAGTTAGTTTTTTTTCACAATAGCGTTGCACATACTTGACCCTTGGGGTCCTTTAAGAAATTCACTATTTACCTCTCGGGGGGGTCACTATATATAAACCCTCTATACCACGTGCGTTGAAGGCCTATTTCTAAAATCCTTTATCTGTAAATTTTTCATTAATAAAATGTACCCCTTTTCTATACAAATCTGTAAATTTTTTCCAAAACTATTTTAAATAGGCCCTTATGTATATTTATTTCTATAAATTTTAGAAATAAAAAATATCCTTCTGTTGAACTCACGTGATAGGGTTACATATGATGAGTGACCCTCCCGAGATTTACCTATTTTTGTTGCACTCAAAATATGGGGAATGCCATAAAATACGGATATTTACTGCAGAAATGTAGTCTAGTACTCAAGCTTCACGTTACATGCATATATAAGATCCTTGATTTTTTGTGCAGTATTTGATGATTCTCACATTGCCAAAGCGTCCGGAGCGGGCCAAAACCCCCAAATTGATCTTGGAGACACTAAAAACCGACGCTCAGAGGTCCGAAAAAGAGCAAATATGCTCAGAATGGAGAATTTGCACAAAAACACGAGTTGGATAGCTAGCAGTGTGGCACCCTCTAGCCGTCTGTTTTCAGTGTTTCCAGGGTCGATTTGGGGGTTTTGGCCCGCTCCGGACCCGCTGGCGATGTCAAAATCATAAAATTCTACGTAGAAAATTATCTTTTTAAGATCACGTATGTCAAACATAATAAAAGAAAAAGATTTTGAATATGACTTATTTTATATTTTTACATGGTTTTTTGTATTTTTCCAATGTTACGTTGGATCTCTTTTGATTGGTCAAGAGCCTATTTTTCTAAACCCTTAAAGGTCCCAAAATGAGCTCCCTTTTTTCCTAATGTCATGGCATGTAGCATACCATATTTAACTTTAGGAAAAAATTGTGAGTTCATAAGTAAAGAGGGGTGATTTTATTGGGGAAAATTTAGTTGATGGGTGTTTTAAATACATAAGAGGAGTGGTTTGATTGGGGGGGGTGGATTTTTGTTGATGGGTTTTTAAAATACCCCTTGAATGCATGTTATACCTATGTCCACCAATTTTCAAAGAAAAAGAAACAATTGATCCAAAGAGAAATTGCCAATAAATTTGATCACAAAATTTAGTTGCCCAATTTTAGTGAGATAAGAAATTAATCCTACTAGCAGCACCTTTAATCCCAAAAACATAAATGCATCTCCTCCTCCTTGTCCTCCTCCCATACATAAGGTTTAAAGATCTTCAAGTTACATTGGAAACTTCACCAATAGCTTTCATTACAACAAATAGGGGTTTGGTTCTCTCTTTTAATGCTCATTTAGGAAAAATGATGTGCATAGATACCAGCGTTGAAGAAAACAATTTAGAATCAAATCAAGTATTTTCATATGCACTTGCATTAGCAAACAAGATCAACTGTGCCTTGTACTGGTGTGGTAGGGTACCTTTTGGGTTTCCATTTTCTTTTCGTCCTCCATCTTACATTGTCAGTGTAGATTTGAAAGTTTCAAAGTATGGTTGTTCTCGATGAGTAAAATATTATTTTCTAGTTATAAAAAATTTCTTGTATGCTTATAGCATACGTATAAATTCTATTCTTAAATAATTTTCAATCCCAACACCTTAAACATCTTGTATTACATGTTGACATCCATGTCCAATCTCATTGATGTCAACAATATTTGACCTAGCTTCTTTTCTTGATTCACTACAAGGCATAGGCCATTTTCCGACGAAAATACCGACGCTTTTCACATTAAATTTTTTTTTTCACGGGCGCAAACGTCGCTATAAGAGTCGCTAAAAGCGTCAGAAAAGAACCGTCTCTATAAAGCGTTGCTATATAGCGACGATGACAAACGTCGCTATATAGCGACACTGGTAAACGTTGCTATATAGCGATGATTAACAGAACTTAAAAAAAAGGGTTAGTGGGGCTAAACAGGGCTTGCTATGGCCCTTTTTAGCCCCACTAATCCTTTTTTTTGGGTAATTACAAAACAAAGTTTTTTTATAACAAAATTTCCCTTGCGAAAAGAGTGATACAAAATCGCTCTTGTGAAATGATGAGCAATAAAAGCATATACATGTCGGACATATACAACATTATTTGTAACAAAATTACCCTTTCAAAAGGGCGATACAGAATTGCTCAAACGAGCGGATATACAAAATGACATACAGGGCGAAGAAAATGCTACTACCACCACTACTCATCTGAATCCGAATCGTCCTTGTCTTGTTGGCGTGTTCCTTGGTCCTCGTCAGCTACGTCTTCTCCCTCATCCTCGTCACATGCGTCTGATCCTTGACCTTGTTGATCGCTCGTCTCTGATGATGGGACGCTTGAGCTTTGACCCTAAGAGTGAACCATATAAATCAAAAATTAGATTGGAACTTAAAGAATAAAACAATTTAAAAAGTGAGATTACAAGTAGGAGTAAACTTATACCGTGCGAGCAGCCACCTGAGCCCAATCGACCGTCGCTCCCATTGCCTCTTGCTCAATAAACCACGGCTTTGTTCCTATCCAAAATGCGCATCGCGTCTCTACATCTGTAGGAAGACGACCCATCGCAGCTTGTTGTGGATCCAATTTACGAGAGTTAGAGTTAGCTAAAGTGCATGTAATATGTAGTAAAACAAATAGATCAATACATTAAATGAGAAGAAGTAGACTTACCACGGTTGCCTCGAACGCCAACCGTCCGCCTGCACCAAAGTGTGAAGTAGCTATGATGTCCAGCCGTCTCTTTGCAGCCCTCCTCTGACCCTCGAACAATTCGGGATGCTCCCTATTTTGCTTCTTCAAGAACTTCCAATCAGCTTTGTCTGCCCAGCTGGGTTTAGCCAACCCCTTTGTGATGGAAGTACGCAAGATTGATCTACGATGCTTCAAGACCAAAACCATGCGCTCTCGCATATAGTCCTCATTAAACTCCCGATTTGGCAGGTTAGGGTATCTTTGTTTTAACTCATCGATGACCGCCTGCTTCTTTTGGCCATCTTGATACTGCCAATCGGTAGCAATGCCGCTCTTGAAGTGATGACTCATCAACCTCCTCATGGTGGCCATCACTGCTTTGCCCTTTCTATCTTCTATTATCTCTCCGGCAGCTGTGATTTGATAGGAGAGATCCCCTGATGAGTAAGGAGGACTGATGGTAGTAGAGTCAGAAGGAGTGGAAGCTGCGCGAGCGCTTCCGGAGCGAGGAGTAGCAGTGGGAGTAGGAGAGGGAAAGGGACCTGACTGATACTGTGTCTCCGGACCAAGTGGAGACCTGTAGGAATGTGAGTGTGTTGACTCGCCTACATCTCCCGAGTCAGCACAACATGAGCCACCCTTCCTACTCTTCCTTCCCTTACGAGAGGCATGCACAGGTGATGACCCCTCGGTCGAAGGGGCACGAGGGGACGGTTGGGCAGTACGTCCACCCGTCGGTGTAGGGGAGGGAATTGCTGAGGTCCTCTTAGATAGCAGAGAGAAGAATCTCGCTGCCTCCTCATCGCTCATCTGCGCTACAAACTCGTCGGGACTCCCGACAAAGCCATGCGCGGCTCGAAAAGGAGTTTCGCGAGGGGTAGTCACAGTGCTACGTGGAAGATGAGTCATCGTAGTGCTAGGTCTGAGAGGAGTCAGACCAGGGGTAGTCCTCGGGGTAGTCGCCTGAGAGGAATCAAAGTCCTCTGGAGCATAAAGATCATGAGCTCTTCTCCTGCGAGGCTGTTCGTACTCATCGGATGAGCGACGTGATCCCATGTCTAACATAGACACAAACACGAAAACAAAAAACAAAAAAACAAACATAAGCATAGGCATAGGCATAGGCATAGGCAAAGAGGGAAAGAAGAGGAAGAAGAGGAAGAGGAAGAGGAAGAGGAAGAGGAGTCTAAAGAAGAGGGAGAGAAGAGGGAAAAGAGAAGGGGGAGGAGAAGAGGAAGAAGAGGGAAAGGAAAGAGGGAAAGAAGAGAAGAGAAGAGGGAAAGGAAGAGGAAGAAGAGGAAGAAGAGGGAGAGAAGAGGAAGAAGAGAGAAAGAAGAGAGAAAGAAGAGGGAAAGGAGAGGGGAAGAGAGGAGAAGAGAGAAGAGCATAAGAGAAGAGGAATCTCTTATGCTCATGCATAAGCATAAGCATTCTTATGCTCATGCTTATGTTTATGCATGAGCATAAGAGAAGGGGGAAAGAGAGAAGAAGAGGAAGAGAAGAAGAGAAAGAGAGAAGGGGGAAATAGAGAAGAGCATAAGAGAAGAGGAATCTCTTATGCTCATGCATAAGCATAAGCATTCTTATGCTCATGCTTATGTTTATGCATGAGCATAAGAGAAGGGGGAAAGAGAGAAGAAGAGGAAGAGAAGAGGAATCTGAAGAAGAGGGAAGAGAAGAGGGAAATGAGAGAAGAGCATAAGAGAAGAGGAATCTCTTATGCTCATGCGAGGCTCATGCTTATGCTTATGCTCATAAGAGAAGAGCATAAGAGGAAGAGAAGGGGGAAAAAAGAGCATAAGAGAAGAGCATAAGAGAAGAGGGAAATGAGACATATGCTCATGCTTATGCTTATGCATGAGCATAAGAGAAGGGGGAAATAGAGAATAAGAGGGAAAGGAAAGGGGAAAGGAAAGCATGAGCATATGTCTCATTTTCTTATGCTCATGCTTATGCATAAGCATAAGCATAAGCTCATGCTTATGCTTATGCATGAGCATAAGAGAAGGGGGAAATAGAGAATAAGAGGGAAAGGAAAGGGGAAAGGAAAGCGAGAAGGGGGAAAGAGAGAAGGGGGAAAGAGAGAATAAGAGAAGGGGAAAAGAGAAAATAAGAGAAGGGGGGAAAAAAGAGACAGACGCTCATGCTTATGCATGAGCGATGCATGAGCATATGTCTACTTCACTTGTGCTCATGCATAAGCATAAGCATGAGCATATGTCTCATTTTCTTATGCTCATGCTTATGCATAAGCATAAGCATAAACTCATGCTTATGCTTATGCATGAGCATAAGAGAAGGGAGAAATAGAGAATAAGAGGGAAAGGAAAGGGGAAAGAAAAGCGAGAAGGGGGAAAGAGAGAAGGAGGAAAGAGAGAATAAGAGAAGGGGGAAAAAAGAGACATATGCTCATGCTTATGCATGAGCATATGTTTACTTCGCTTATGCTCATGCATAAACATAAGCATGAGCATATGTCTCATTTTCTTATGCTAATGCTTATGCTTAAGCATAAGCATAAGCATAAGCTCTTGCTTATGCTTGATTTTCAAAGATTAAGGACAAAAAATGAGATTTGCTCTTCTCTTTTTGGTATTTCTCTTTCTTCTCTTTCCCTTCCTTTCATGCTTTCTCCTTGTTTGTAGGCTTATGCTTGTCCCCTCAATCCAATTCCTTTGGAAAGTTGCTTCTCCAAACTCCTCCTTCCTCTAAGTAGTTATCTGAAAAATGGTATGTTTTCTCTCTTTTGTAGGGCCAGTCCACAAAACACCAAGCGGGACTTTTCCAGGTAAGAAAGTGCTTCCTCTTTTTTCCTTTTTTTATTTTCGTTATTTGCATTGGCCTGCAGCTAGCGCTGCAGTGATGGGTGTAGGAACCCTTTCTTCCCCTCTCTTCTCTTATTCCCTCTTCTTCCCCTCTTTTCCTCTTTTCCTCCCTGTTTCCCTCTCTTTCCCTCCCTCTCTTATTTCCTCTTCTTCCTCTCTTTTCTTCTTTTCCCCTCTCTTTCTTCATTCTCTTTTGCCCTCTTCCTTGCTCTTCCTTCTCTTCTTTTCCCCTCTCTTATTTCCTCTCTTTCATCCTCTTCTCTCTTCTTTTCATAAGCATATGCATTTGCCTATGCTTATGCTCATATGCTTATGCTTATGCATGAGCATATGCTCATATGCTCATATGCTTTTCCCCTCTCTTTTTTCCTTCCCTTTTTCCCTCTTCCTTCTCTTCTTTTCCCCTCTCTTATTTCCTCTCTTTCATCATCTTTTCTTCTCTTTTCATAAGCATATGCATTTGCCTATGCTTATGCATGAGCATATGCTCATATGCTCATGCATAAGCATAAGCATATGCTTTCTCTTTTTTCCTCTCTTTTGTTCTTTTCCCCTCTCTTTTTTCCTTCTCTTTTCCCCTCTTTCTTTCTCTTCTTTCTCTGCTTTCCGCCTCTCTTTTTTCCTCCCTTTTTCCTCTCTGCTTATGCATGAGCATATGCTCATATGCTCATATGCTCATGCATAAGCATAAGCATATGCTTTCTCTTTTTTCCTCTCTTTTCTTCTTTTCCCCTCTCTTTTTTCCTTCTCTTTTCCCCTCTTTCTTTCGCTTCTTTCTCTTCTTTCCCCCTCTCTTTTTTCCTCTCTTTCATCCTCGGGGGGGTCACTCATCATATGTAACCCTATCACGTGAGTTCAACAGAAGGATATTTTTTATTTCTAAAGTTTACAAAAATAAATATACATAAGGGACTATTTAAAATAGTTTTGGAAAAAATTTACAGATTTGTATAGAAAAGGGGTACACTTTATTAATGAAAAATTTACAGATAAGGGATTTTAGAAATAGGCCTTGAACGCACGTGGTATAGAGGGTTTATATATAGTGACCTCCCCGAGCTTTCATCCTCTTTTCTCTTCTTTTCATAAGCATATTCATTTGTCTATGTATCTCTCTCATAAGCTTATGCTTATGCATGAGCATATGCTCATATGCTCATGCATAAGCATAAGCATATGCTTTCTCTCTTTTTCTCTTTTTTCCCCTCTTTTCTTCTTTTCTCCTCTCTTTTCTTATTTTCCCCTCTTCTTTTTCCTTCTCTTATGCTTATGCTCTTTTCCCCTCTTCTTTTCCCCTCTCTTTTTTCATTCTTTTTCCCCCTCTTCCTTCCTCTTCCTTCTCTTCTTTTCCCCTCTCTTATTTCCTCTCTTTCATCCTCTTTTCTCTTTTTTCCATAAGCATATGCATTTGCCTATGCTTATGCTCATATGCTTATGCTTATGCATGAGCGTATGCTCATATGCTCATATGCTTTTCCCCTCTCTTTTTTCCTTCTCTTTTCTCATCTTCCCTTCTCTTACTTCTCTTCTTTTCCCCTCTGTTATTTCCTCTCTTTCATCCTCTTTTCTATTCTTTTCATAAGAATATGCATTGCCTATGCTTATGCTCATATGCTTATGCTTATTCATGAGCATATGCTCATATGCTCATATGCTTTTCCCCTCTCTTTTTTCCTTCTCTTTTCCCCTCTTCCTTTCTCTTGTTTCTCTTATTTTTCCTTCTCTTATTTCCTCTCTTTCATTTTCTTTTCTCTTCTTTTTCTCTTTCTTCCCCTCTTTTCTTCTTTTCTCCTCTCTTTCGAAAGAGTAATTTTGTAACAAACAATGTTGTATATCTTTGACATGTATATGCTTCTATCGCTTGGCTCACTTGAGCGATTTCGTATCACCCGTTTCACAAAGGAAATTTTGTAACAAACAACATTCTTTTATAATTACTTAAAAAAAAACATTAGTGGGGAAAAATAGGGCTTGTTGTGGCCCTGTTTAGCCCCACTAATGTTTTTTTATAGCTTCTATTAATCGTCACTATATAATGATGTTTACCAGTGTCGCTATAATGCGACGTTTACAAGTGTCGCTATATAGCGACGTTTATATAGCAACCGTTCTTTTTCGACGCTAATAGCGACGTTTTTGCACGCATCAAAAAAAAACTTTTTAGTGTAAAAAAGGTCATTATTTCCTTCGAAAAAGTGCATGTGCCTTGTAGTGAGTCAACATAAGTATTTTGACAATGTCCTAAAAGGTTTCATATGAAAAACTCCAAGATTACAGCCATTCTGATGGAGAAAAAGTTGTAGATGACAAAAGATGAAGAAAAGCCAACCATGACTAAGGAAGTCTAGAGACAACTAATTGGTTTTCTCATATATATGACAACGATAAAGCTACATACATTATGCAATTATCTCATTTCCTTGTCACACTTTGTCTAGAAGAAAAGGGGGCATGGGGGAGGGGGATCTCATTTTTGTAGACTTTGCTGGCTGTAGTGGTGGATTGGATGGTCATGCCATCATGCAAGCGAGGTGGCTATAGGAGCTTGCAGTGGGCTATTTAATTGGTTGCAACCATAGTGGCTGAAAAGTATCAAAATTGAGTCTTCCCACTAATCCTAATCAATCGAGGGTCTCCACTTTATAATTGGTTGAAAGCCTCGTGGCTAAAAAGGAATGATATTGAGTCATCCCAATTAATCCTAATCCAACTTTGAGGGTTTCCACTTAATCCTCACCAGACCATCATTTTCCCAACTATCATTATGTTGCATTAGAGCTAGCATGATGGCCAATTTCCACCATCATTATTATAATTTTCCGTGCAATCTTCAATTAAGACAATTGAATTACAAGCACACAGTGGCTGACTGAAAACCAATAAAATAGTCGATTAAATAAAAAATTCATGGTATAACTTTTAGGGATTTACAGTTTAATGTCTGCAGCATTTAATCACGCAGTGGTCATGCAACTAGGATTCATGCATGTGCTCAGTAATTGGTGATAATTGGTAGTGCTAGCATGGTGGCCGATTTCTACCATCATTATCATAAGTGTAACTTATATGATCGTGATACATTGTTATAACTCCTTTTTTTCTTGGGTAGTGTGACAACAAAAAATGATATTTTCTTTTAAAACTTGTGGGAGGATTTGTGGGACCCGCAAGCTGACAAAAGGTAGCCACAGAAACATAAGAACCAAGAAGCATGATGGAGAAGTTGGTAGTAGGAGATGACTTTTGACGGCCACTCTCGTTGGCGGCTTGTCAATCTTTTGATGTCGACTACGTCATTTCATGTAATAATTAATGTGGGTTGATACTTAATTAGTGGGATGTGAGTATGAGTGGATCATTGTAAATACCATGGGTATGAATTATAAATACCTTGGTATGGGGATTGAGAGTGAAATATTATTGGATTGTATTGGGAAAATAGAAATGAGTCATGTATTTTGAGTGGGCCAGATGACTGCATGGCCTCCATAATGTACTAAAATAATATGGAGAGCGCATGCCAAGCACATGGAGGGCATGTGGAGGAGTGTGGAAGAGTGTAAAGTCAAGAGGAATCCTTCTAGAATTCCAAGGTGGTATATGGAGGATGTTGACATATGGAAAAGAGAGGGTCCCTATGGGCTCCAAGGGGAAAGACTCTTTACTTTCTCAAATTTTAAAGAGTCATGAGGATCTTGTGATGGGACACTTGTCAAAATGTCCTTTAATTAAGCCAACTTTCTCTCACATAGTGCTAAACTAGCACACCATGGTTGAAACCAGCATAGTGGTTGAATATCCTCCATACCCCTAACAAATTTCATAAATGGCACAAAAGCAAGAACAACAAGATGAGGAAGAACAAGTAAGGATATAGCGAAGGAACAAATTCAAGGTAAACAAGAGGCCATGGACCCATGTGTGGGTACCCATACAGCCTCCACCAAGGGCACAAAAGAAGCCACTGAGAAAGAAACCACATGCAAAGGGACTTATAGACATTAAAACATTTTAGATATTTCTCAAAATTTTGATCCCGCATGCTCCCTTTGAACTCCTTGTACATGAGATCAAACATGAATTTGAGGAAGATGTGTGAAATTTGGGTAAATGCAAGCTACGGTGTATGTACTATTGGCAGAAATAATACAACAATTTAATACTCATTCATTTCTAAACACACTTTATTGCCAATACCCATATGTACTTTTTAGTTAACATCCATGGGATAGAATCCAACGGTACTCGCAAAGTTTTAAAATGCTCTATAACTAGTTTTAAAATATCTCTTTAGTACTCAAATAGTACAATAAATGTTTTGCCAAAAAGTGTACTAAATGGAAATGGGTACACTGTAGCATGCATTTACTCAATTCAGTACAACAAGTATAGAGGCAATCTAGGAGGATGTTGAGGTGATGGTAGTTGGCCTTTTTAAATATGAAAATTTGTGTTCCATCCACAACTATGGACAAGTATTAAGCTAGATAATTTTTTATGCGTGAGATATTTTTCTCTTGCCATTTGTATATGTTGCCCATGGAGGAAACTTTTTCTAATACAAAGTATTTTGAGATTTTGCAATGTTACTAGAAAACGTTCTTGTCGTATGTTTTTTGCATTAATTATGATGCATTTTCATTAAAAAATAAGGGGTAGTTGAAGGAGTTTCACCACAATATTGTCTTTTCTAAAAAATCAAAAGGAATTCGACCATGCCGCAGAAAAGGAAAAGTTGATTGGGATGGCTTAGAGGACCCAAAAATAGAAAACCGCCCCATGGCCTGAAATTTGGACATTTAGACACCCTCTAAATGCCCAACTATATTTTTCATTTTTGAGAAATGAAAAACATAGAGTTAGAAGGGATAATTGAAGGAATTTCACCACGATGGTATATCAAAAAAATCCAAAGGAATTCGACCATGCTATAGAAGGCAAAGTTGTTTGGGGCAATACTAGGCAGGACCCAAATTTGTGCCATGTCATATGTTGATGTTTCTCGGTCCTCCATGCCATCCCAAACAATTGATTTGCCTTTTGTAGTATAGTAAAATTCCTTTTGGAGTTTTTAGAAACGATAGCTAGAGTGTCCAAATTTAACCAAAAACATTTTTTAACTTGGAATTTACATCATAATGTCTCATTTTAAATGGATGCAATATGTACAACAATTAGTTGCATGGAATATGATATTCATAATTGTAACGCACAAAATAAAAGAAAGTGGTAGATTTACATAAACAAGAAATTTATCCATGAGAATAGATGGGTGATAAGACTATCAAAAGTAGATATTTCTATTGCAAATTGTATTGAAAAGATGGCTCAAATCCTATCTCTCTTCTTAGCTAATTATATTACATCCAATATAGGGTTCTTTGAATCCCCAAGTAGGCTCCTAGATTTAAACCTGCTAGAAAGAGAGGTAAGGCTATCCTCTCTTACCATGAAGGACATACCTCTTGCCATCAATGACTTGCCATGAATATTCAAGACAAATGTGTTGGAAATAGCTAAGTGGTGGAACTAAATGACCTTGTTGGCATTTGGAGTGATGTTGGAATGCCGGATAGCACTTGATATTGCCTTGCACGTCAGTACCTATGTAGGCCTATGTGGAGAAAATTTATTGTTAAAGACCACAAGGTGTACTTCCAGTCGATAGAGGTAATTGTCCAAAGAGTTATCTCATCGAATGTTCTATGAACAGTGGCTCATTGAGATGAAAACTCATCGACCTCATATGCCTCCTACAATAATTCAACAAAAATTAAGTTAGAAGACCAACAAAACACCTTATACCCAAAGATCACCATAAACATTATTCAAAGTATGTTGTTGCTTACCATTGCTGCATTGTCATATTTGCTTCCTTCTTCTTTTCCCAATGTTAATGGATCTCTCAACTAGGTCCTGCTCCATTTGAGAGGTGGGAGATTTCATGTGAGAGGTGGAAGCTTCTGCATTGGAGGGCTGCACATTAGGAAGGGTCATTGTTTCCTTGGGTGTGCCCAATCATGAAACTATTTTCGGGGGTGAGATTTTGAATTTGGGACTACTCCTCAAAAATTTTCTCGACATGATGCCTCACTCGTGCAATAATCACTACTACACATCGTAATTATGTGTCGACATTTAACGCCCGCTTAGCGCTAATCGTTGGTATGGAAAGCGCGTTTCGTAAAGCATCGCGACTCTTGCTAAAAGTCACTATATAGCTACGTTTATAAAGGTTGCTATATAGCAACTTTTAAGTGTCGCTATATAGCGACACTGATATACTATTTTATAGCGACGTTTTCCAAAGAGGTTTTTTTTTTTATATAAGCCTTTAAAATTAGTTTTTTCCAATGACAAATTTTTTTCAATTTTCATACATGTTTGATCTCATAGAGAATAAAAAAATGAGAGCATGTACATCAAGCCTTTGAAGCTCATATATCATGTCGAAGTTTGAGATGAGAAAAGTCAATTAAGAGCATTTACATCAACTGTTTCAGTTTTGAGACAAGTCTAAGGTGCCAAAAAAGTCTATCTCCAACTCTATACCGAGTTGATCTCCTATATCATCATCGTACTCTAGCATCGTACGTTCACCTAAAAGTATTTGATCATCTTCTTCAATAAAGTGTGGTGATTCTTGATGATCGTTGTCTTCTTCCTCAATATCGTGATCTCCATCTTCCTCCCGTGCGATGTCATTATGCGCATCTTCCTCTTGGCTCATATGGTGATCTACATCTTCTTCGTTAGATTCATCAATTGGATCTGGCATTGGTAGTGGCATCTCCTTATCCACATCTCGATCTTCAAAAATTTGCTTACTTCGTGGTGCAACTTGGATCACATACCACCATCTTGGATCAGAACGATCTGGATGAAAAACCACCTATATTGAAGATGGGTGTCAAATATCGTCAATTATATATATGAAATTATGCTCAAGTACATGTATCAATGGACTTTAAAAACGAAAGCTTCGATTAATGAAATCATTAGTATGCACTTGCTCACAGTGCTCGGGAAGAACAAAAGTATCACTTTCATCGCTCCAATGTTTGGTGGAGTCTATTGCAAAGAGACACTGATATACTATTTTATAGTGATTTTTTCCAGAGAGGTTTTTTTTCTAATATAAGGCTTAAAAGTTAGTTTTTTCCAATGACAAATTTTTTTAAATTTTCATACTTGTTTGATCTCATAGAGAATAAAAAAATGAGAGCATGTACATCAAGCCTTTGAAGCTCATGTATTCATGTCGAAGTTTGAGATGAGAAAAATCAATTAAGAGCATTTACATCAACTGTTTCATCTTGAGCCAATTCTAAGGTGCCAAACAAGTCTATCTCCAACTCTATACCGAGTTGATCTCCTATATCATCATCGTACTCTAGCATCGTACGTTCACCTAAAAGTATTTGATCATCTTCTTCAATAAAGTGTGGTGATTCTTGATGATCGTTGTCTTCTTCCTCAATATCGTGATCTCCATCTTCCTCCCGTGCGATGTCATTATGCGCATCTTCCTCTTGGCTCATATGGTGAACTACATCTTCTTTGTTAGATTCATCAATTGGATCCGGCATTGGTAGTGGCATCTCCATATCCACATCTCGATCTTCAAAAATTTGCTTACTTCGCGGTGCAACTTGGATCACATACCACCATTTTGGATCAGAACGATCTGGATGAAAAACCACCTATATTGAAGATGGGTGCCAAATGTCGTCAATTATATATATGAAATTATGCTCAAGTACATGTATCAATGGACTTTAAAAATGAAAGCTTCGATTAATTAAATCATTAGTATGCACCTGCTCACAGTGCTCGGGAAGAACAAAAGTATCACTTTCATTGCTCCAATGTTTGGTGGAGTCTATTGCAAAGAGACCGCTACTATCTTTTCTCACTATCGCATGGGGACCATTGTAAATAGTTCTAAACCATTTTACATCAAGAATGAAAATACGAAATCGTCTGAAATCAACTTCATAGATGTCGCGTATGGTTCCACAATAATCCAACTGTGAGGAGAGAAGATTGGTATTCGAAGCACTTGCTCGGCTATCTTGTGTGAAGTTAGCCATGACTCCACAATCATACGTGACTCTCTTTGAATCGATGTGTTCCATGTGAAAATGTCGTGCATATGACCATAATGCACTGTACTTTTTGTACTGTAAAAGAGAATCATTAAAACAATGAAGATGCATCTATTTTATAGCATATATTGCCACAAATAATTACTTAATTACATCAAGAGGTAAGAAACTTACATGCACCATACATCCAGATGATAACTCTCGCTCACGCTTGTTTATTGTCTCTCCATCACGTTCGGCTTTACGTAGAGCCTGTTGTAGCCAATCAAGTGACATGTGAGTAGGGAGAAGAGCCAGATGCCATGGATATGGTTGTGATCGCCTGTACATTACTCTGAATCTCGTCCTTGCATTTATTCTTTCTGCTTTGGCCACTTCATATCTCTCAATCCACTTTTGCATCTCAGGGCTATTGAGGATACAAAACTTATTGAATTTATCCATTTGCTCTTTGCTCATCTTTCTTTCAATCCCTTTTCCTTGGGGAACCTTGCCAATGATGCGATCATCATCCTTGTTATGCCAAGCTTGTGGCATATCGGGATCCGTGGATGCAAGAAACTATGTGATATATACTAATGACTCTTGCACAAGCCATCCCTCTGCCATGCTTGCTTCTGGTCTTGCTCTTTGTCTTACAAATCCCTTTAAAGTTTTCATAAACCGCTCGAGAAAAAACATCCATTGACTATGAACGGTACGTGCTATAGCCACCTCATCAACTATGTGCACAAGCAAGTGGACTTGAGTTGTCATAATGCTCGAGGGATAGTGCTTCTCAAGCAAGCATACGGCTTTGATGGATTCCACCCTAGCCTTCTTGATGCTCGATATGGAGATCTCTTTTTGAGATATCCACCTATTTCACATGTCCATGTAAGATATTTTCATAATCAGTCTACAGATTAATCAGCTTAAATTGAAGAAAATACATTCAATGCGATTTGATAGTAAGCATACCTCACAATACCACAGATCTTGAATATAGCATTTCTAACATCTTCTTGTAAGCACCCTTTTATTGTAATTGGGAGGATGAACTATCAAAGCAACAATGAAGTCATGTCAACAATATAACATAATAATAATTACGCTAACGCATCACGATTATCGGTACACTAATTCTACTTAGAATACCTGTAAGACCTTGTGCCAATCATGGGACTTGAGCCCTCTAAGCTTATTGTCCTTTGAAAATGCTCCTTTCAAGCAACGCATGTACCCTGTCGGTGTTTGAAAAGAGGCAATGTCTGCCTTGACCGCTGCCTCCTCCCTCGTAGAGAGGATCCATGTTGCTTTTGGGAGGACAACGTTTCCCGAAGCATGCACTTGGGGCCACAAACGAGACATCATTTTCATAGCACGCAAGTCTTCTCGCACTCCTCTCGAGTCCTTGGAACCAATCAAGTGTATTCTTGCAATGATGGGAAAGTGTCTCAAGACCTTTACCAGTATCTGCTCACCCTACAAGTCATCTCTATATCGTTGTTTCCCACACTTTGGACAACTAGCCAAATCTCCATGCTCACGACGAAAGAGAATACAATCATTACGGCAAGCATGGATGGTATCATAATCCATACCCACCGTTGTTAGCATCTTTTTTGCTTCATCTCTTGATGCAGGCATGGTATTTGGTGCAGGCAACATGTTCTGGAGCAATCTATGACAATTCAAAACATACATAGGCTTTGAACAATGATGATTCAGTATACACTATCCAAATGATGATTCTCAAAACAAACAATATCCAAATAATGAGTCAAATTAATGCAAGAGCTAACCTCATTAAGGCCGAGACACTTGTATCCGACCACCCATACTTTACTTGTAGATTCAAGATTGAGAGACAAGCATGTAGTTTAGACATCCTAGCACCCTCGTACAATTGTGTTGATTGCAACTGTCGCATTTTGACCTTAGACTCTGACATCACGTGTACATGGGATGTAGTGCGCCTAAAAATGGAATCCATCATGTCAACCATACCCTCGTCATCATCCGGGAGACTATAGTCTTACTGAAAGTGAGAAGGTATATGCATACCCTCGTCATCCTCCTCATCCTGTTTTAAGATTTCGTGTAAATATAAGACCTTCTATTTCCTGGTATACAATAAGACTACAAACTTAAATAGCTTTGACTTACCGATGGTCCATCAATACGTGCAACACCAATGGTGGGTACTGGTTCTGGCTCCTCCCATACATCCGCAAGTGGCACATGATAATACGACGTTGATGTCGTACTTCTCGCTTGCAATGAGTGCAATGATAGTATAACCTCTCCGTAAGCCACTTCATGCTCCCGGGCGTTGGCGCATCATCGGACGAGCTTCCACTCGTCCCTTCCATCTACACTTATAAAATCACAACATAAGCATGAAGAAGAGATATTGACAGTTATAAAATAGCATCTATGAGCTTTTTTTCATGCTACAACAAAAAAGTGACTGTAAGCGTCGCTATATAGTGACCTTTTTGCTCTGTTCTGTTGCTATATATAGTGACGTTTTTTAATCTGTTCCGTCGCTATATAGCGACGTTTTTTATTAAAAAACGTCACTATATAGTGACGGGTAAGCGTCGCTATATAGCGACGCTGTGGGTTAAAACTCGAGACTCTCGTCGCACAGCGCTTTCTTTATCCTCTTCTCTAATCTCTCAAGTAAGCAAGCCAATCTCTCCTCCCACCTATTTTCGATGACCTCCCACCTATTTCCAACAACCTCCCACTCTATTCTCCACTCCTCACCCTTCTCCTAGCTCTTGTACTCCCTCTCTACCCTTTTCCCTCTTTGGTTTCTTGAAAGGAAGTTCTTCAAGAGGTGAGTTTGTTTCAACAATGTAGGTTGTTTGTTTGCTCGGGGGGGTCACTATGTATAAACCCTCTATACCACGTGCGTTCAAGGCCTATTTCTAAAATCCCTTATCTGTAAATTTTTCATTAATAAAATGTACCCCTTTTCTATACAAATCTGTAAATTTTTCCCAAAACTATTTTAAATAGTCCCTTATGTATATTTATTTCTGTAAATTTTAAAAATAAAAAATATCCTTCTGTTGAACTCACGTGATAGGGTTACATATGATGAGTGACCCCCCCGAGTTTGTTTGTTAGCTTTAGTTTTGTGAGTGCTTCTCCTTGTATTGCTAAACCTGTAAACTAGTTTTCATGCTTGTTTTCAAAGGATTGAAACAAAAAATGAGATTTCAAGAAATAAAGAAGACTCACCTCTTTTTTCTGTATTTCTCTTCCTTCTCTTTCTCCTTGTCTCCTCAATCTCCTCCTTTCCTTGTCTCCTCAATCTCCTCCTTTCAAGAAGTTACTTTTGTAATCTCTTTTGTAGGGCCAGTCCACAACACCGAGCGGGACGTACTATTTCAGGTAAGTGCTTCCTCTTTTTTCCATTTATTATTTTTGTTATTTGCATTGGCCTGCAGCTAGCGCCTTAAGCGCTAGCTGTAGTGATGGGCGTAGGAACCCTCTCTTCCCCTCAATCTCTTTCCTCCTTCCCTCCTTCAATCTATTTCCTCCTCTTTCCCCCTTCTCTTTCCCCCTTCTCTCTTTCCTTTCCCTCTTATTCTCTATTTCCCCCTTCTCTTATGCTCATGCATAAGCATAAGCATGAGCATAAGAAAATGAGACATATGCTCATGCTTATGCTTATGCATGAGCATAAGCGAAGTAGACATATGCTCATGCATAAGCATGAGCATATGCCTCTTTTTTCCCCCTTCTCTCTTTCCCCTTCTCTTATTCTCTCTTTCCTCCTCTTTTCCCCTTCTCTCTTTCCTTTCCCTCTTATTCTCTCTTTCCCCCTTCTTTCTTTCCTTTCCCTCTTATTCTCTATTTCCGCATAAGCTCATGCTCATGCATAAGCATAAGCTTGAGCTTATGCTTATGCTTATGCTTAAGCATAAGCATGAGCATACGAAAATGAGACATATGCTCATACTTATGCTTATGCATGAGTATAAGCGAAGTAGACATATGCTCATGCATAAGCATGAGCATATGTCTCTTTTTTCCCCCTTCTCTTATTCTCTCTTTCCTTTCCCTCTTATTCTCTATTTCCGCATAAGCTCATGCTCATGCATAAGCATAAGCATGAGCTTATGCTTAAGCATAAGCATGAGCATAAGAAAATGAGACGTATGCTCATGCTTATGCTTATGCATGAGCATAAGCGGAGTAGACATATGCTCATGTCTCTTTTTTCCCCCTTCTCTTATTCTCTCTTTCCCCCTTCTCTCTTTCCTTTCCCTCTTATTCTCTATTTCCGCATAAGCTCATGCATAAGCATAAGCATGAGCTCATGCTTATGCTTATGCATGAGCATCACAACAACACAAAGTAACTATAGATGCACTTGGTAGACGCGCAAAATAGTGGGCGCGTCTATACGCATTGCTTTAGTAGAGGAATTACGGGCACGTCTAAAAGTGCATCTAACAACTCGTCTATTTGCGCGTATATTAACACTTCTACTTGCACGTCTAAACTAAGAAAATACGGGCCCGTCTAACATCGCGTTTATCAACGTGTCTATTTGCGTGTGTATTAGCGCGTTTATTTGCACGTTTACACTGAGAATCAGACGCGCATTTAGACGCGTAGATAGACGCAAACCAGAGAATACAAAAAGTGAGATTTTGGTGTACATCATTGCTTTCCAAACATTGCCCATGATTACCAAAGCACATAATTTTTTGCAAGCCCACATATACAAGAATTAAGTGCGATGAGGAGAATGAGACAATATGTAAAATAGTTTTGCCAATATCAATTATGGGGCTACGGTTAAATCTCATCCTCAATGAGATCAACCCTTGCCAAACTATCTACTTCAAAATCCAAACAAGTGTTTAGATCTACAAATACATTCAACCCACTACTACTTGTGCCACTCATGTGCTCATGGAAATCAGCATCTCGAATGGTAGGCTCATCCTCACGGGTAATGGCCTGGATATCTGTATCTCCTATCTCATGATCATCCTCCTCTCTCATATCACGGTCATCGACATCACGTCCATGGCCATGATCATCCTCCATATGCTCCATATTAGTAAATGTACTATACATCACTTTGGAACGTGGCATAATAGGTATGACATTCCACCATCTATTATTATCCACCATTGGTTGATAGAGAACCTAATTCAAACACAAATACAATCATGTTATTTTTCTTGCATCAAATATTTAAAAGCGAGTATTTTTATATGTGTGCACAGTACCTGTTCACATTGTTGTGGTAGTACTAGTGTGTCCTTCCTACTTTGCCAAAAGTTTGTGGAGTCAATAGTTACAAAGCCACTTGCATGGCGTTTGATTGTTGCATTAGGGCCTCTTTCCACCACGTCCTTAAACCACTTTACATCCAAAACATACACAAAGAAGCGTCGAAAGTCAAGCATAATAATATCTTGGATTATGCCACAATAATCATCCATGGCTCCATTGGCTCCCTCAAAGCTAGCAATGACGCCGCAATCTTGTGTGTTTCTCTTATCATCAATCCGTTGTGTTCGAAAATGCTTGCCCTCACACCATATAGCATTGAACATAGAGTACTACACCAAGAAAAAATCAATTAAATAAGCAATCTAAATTATTGAAAGCTCCTAACTTATGCATAACATTCTATATACCGACCTTGCTCATGCATCCCCTAGCATACTCCCATTCTTCCATTGTGATATGCATCCCCTCGTCGTTCTCTGCTTTCTCCATTTCATCAAGTAGCCAATCCACATGAATATCCTTTGGAAGTGCTCTTAGATACTGAGGGTATGGCACATGAGATCCGTGGTGTGTACGAAAGAGGGCCCTTTCTTCTTGTCTTCTTGCCTTTGCATCCTCGTATCTTGTCACCCATCTTTTCATCACATCACTATTAAGCACGCAAAAGATGTTGATACTATTATGCAACTCCGTGTCTATTACTTTGTTGTGTCCTTTCCCTTGAGGCACAATAGAGGTCATCCTTAGGTCTTCATCATCTCTCCATAGTCGTGGGAGAGAGCTATCCACATCAACAAGAAACTCAAAAATATATACAAGTGTCTCTTGTACCAACCAACCCTCGTCCATGCTACCTTCGGGTCTTGCATTTTGTCTCACGAAGCCGTTCAAGGTCTTCATGAAGTGCTCCAGGAAGAACAACCATCGTGCATGTATAGTACCGCATATAGCAATCTCATCCACCAAATCCACTATGAGATGTAGTTGGCTTGTGAGAATAGAATGTGGAAATGTTTCCTCCACTAAAAAAACCACCTCCACTGACATAACTCAAGCTGTCTCAAGCGTGGTGGGATCTATTTCCTTTGAGCTCACATACCTAGAAATGAAAAAGTACAACATATTAGCAATATGCATTCAAACTTGCACGGAGCATTGATACGCATCATATTTTGTATCATGTAAAGTACCTCACAAGCTCGCCCATCTTGTAAATACAATCTTTCATGTCCTTCGATGCACTACATGAAATGCTAGTAGGTAGTATGAACTGAACCCATGAGGAGGTGGTTGATTAGTTGCTTATAACTATTCACTCACAAATTTGAAAGGAAAAAGATATTATGCACATAAAATACTTACTTGGAGCATCTTGTGCCAATCATGAGATTTCAAGCCATATAATTGCTCTACACCTCTTTTCTTGCACTTTGTAAAGGCTCCCTTCAAACACCTCATGCATCCAGTGGGAGTATGAATTGTAGTAATAGTGCCCTTAACCGTCGCCATCTCTAGCTTTGATAACATCCGGCGGTGCACGAGGTAAAAAAACACGCCCATTTGGTCTCTCTTGAGGCCAAGCTTCATGCATCCTCCCTGTGGTACGTAGATCCTCCCTTATGCCTACGGAATCTCGTGTCCCATTCAAATGCTCCCAGATGGTAGATGCCACATTCTTGAAGATATGCATGGGATCAAGCAGGTGATTGATCTTGACGTGGGACCAATATGGTAAATGATAAAAGATGGAGTATCTAAACAAAATAAAG
Source organism: Dipteris shenzhenensis (assembly GCF_047967505.1). Taxonomy (NCBI): domain Eukaryota; kingdom Viridiplantae; phylum Streptophyta; class Polypodiopsida; order Gleicheniales; family Dipteridaceae; genus Dipteris; species Dipteris shenzhenensis. Next base: position 31,420,018 of record NC_141623.1, read on the forward strand.
TGTTAGCAGGCAATCTTTACTTTTAGCCAATATAGCCAATCTTTACTTCTAGCCAATAGTTACAACCCTTACCGGCTCATGCCAAGTGGTGGAGGAGTCGTGGAACCGTCCCAAATTCTCATCCAATCTCCCATGGTGAGTGATTGTGGGAGGACTTCATTCCTCAGGGGGGTCACTATGTATAAACCCTCTATATCACGTGCGTTCAAGGCCTATATTGAAAATCCCTTATCTGTAAATTTTTTCATTAATAAAATGTACCCCTTTTCTATACAAATCTGTAAATTTTTTCCAAAACTATTTTAAATAGTCCCTTATGTATATTTATTTCTGTAAATTTTAGGAATAAAAAATATCCTTTTGTTGAACTCACGTGATAGGGTTACATATGATGAGTGACCCCCCCGAGCTTCATTCCAAGGGGCAACATATCTAGGATGATCAGGTGGGAGAAATCGATGGTGATTCTCATAGATGACCTTATTCAATGCGTCTACACGTGAGGCAACTAGCGAAGGATCACAAACAGGACATGCATGGTAACCCGATGTAGTGAGACCTGAACAATAGATGCAATTAAAAGTGGAAGGTGGGTTTAGGGTGCCACATCCTTTGCCTATTCATAATTAGAAATGTGGAATCTATTTGGAAGGACTTATATAACCTTTTAGGGCACCCTCCTAGTCCTACGGAGTTATACGGGTATATGATGGGTACTCTAAACACTCCCCAGGAGTCGGCACTACATACTCCAAACCACCCCACACCGCTTGAGATCACCCCAGTGGAGTCAACATAGCCGTCTTATGCCCCTTCTTATGCCCCTTCCCCCATACCGTCTTATTCCCCTTCCCCCATGCCGTCTTATGTCCCTTCTACCATCCCGTCTTATGCCCCTTCCCCCATGCCGTCAGGAGGTCCTTCTGTCTCATAGAGCCATCGACGTACTCCTGTGCTGTCGAGACTCGGTTCTCCAGCTACGAGTGGCCAGCGTACGAGCTCGACACGACACGGTAGCAGGCATAGTAGCAGGGAGAGCGGTGGGGGATGCATGGCATAGTGCTTTGGGAGGGGTGGCGATGGGGACGATGATGATTCAGATGATTTAGACGTGCCTCCGGGTGATTGCACGATATTCTATGACATCACTCAGACAGAAGGCATCTTGATGGATGCACGGGGGAAGGACATCATGGCCTTCATACGCTCTGTAATTGCTAACAATTATAGAGATTGCTTTATCCACTTCAAAGACCAGCCAAAGAGGTTGGCTGATGAGACCCTCGCTGCTGTTTGCTCTAGGTATCCTAACCCCCCCAATCGCCAGTTCATAGATAAATGGGCCAAGTCAAAGATTGTTACGATACTTGGCAATAAAAGATCTTCGCTTAAGAGGTAGGCACTAGCGGAGCTTGACAGGCTTGAGGGAGGTCAACCACCAAGGGGCCTGCCCCACATCGCTCACAAGCGTGAGTGGAAGAAAGCAATGAAGTCAGCGAGGGAGGACCCCAGTCTGCAGCACGTGGAGGCACGGAGGATCCAGATGGAGGAATATGGAAACACGCATTTTGGAGCAGGGGGTGTTGAATCATGGGAGGCCCAATTTGTAAGTATCGATCTCAAATTATATTGCTTATGTAGTTTATTAGGAGGTTGTTTCTTTGTACTAATCCCTCCGCAAAGTGTGTCGTCATGCAGCTTGAGATCGTGGCAGATACCCTACTCCTGTGGAGACAGCCTACCACCGCCACCATCACAGAGGAGATACATGGAGGCACTTCTATGATGACGGGTTGATTACTGAGGAGCTGTATACCCGGGCTATTGGAGCGGCCCCCGAGGTATTTGAAAGTAATTAAATAATGCCAAAATTATAAGTAAATATTTGATTTTTCATACATTGATATATGTTGTCCCTTGTTTACAAGCCCGTGCACAAGATGATGAGGAAGACGAGGAAGGAGGTGCAGAAGGGAGTGCAGAAGGGAGCGTGGAAGGGAGCGAGGACCTAGAGAACATAGATTAGTCGTAGAAGTAGTGCTAGCTACTCTTTTTTGTACTTAAAGCCACTCGCTTGGCTTCATGCCTCTTGTATATACACTCCTCTTATTTTTTGTACTTGAAGCCACATGACGTGGCTTAGCTTCCTTATTTTTTGTACTTGAAGCCACATGACGTGGCTTAGCTTCGTGCTATATGTATATACAAGCACTTTTTGAGCTTTCAATTTTATTGCGTTTTGGAGTTGTAATGTCTTATTTGGAATTGTAATTAAAATGCGGTTGGCTGTAAGAATTGAATTACACAATGTGGATATGGGATTCTTGTAACTATATAGCATACAAAACATACACAGCATTTTGTAAATTTAAAAAAAAAAAATAAAGCGTGTCTATCAGTGCGTCTATAAATGCGTCTGTCTGTTCGACAAGCGTCTATATTTACGTCTACAAACGCGTTTATAAGCACGTCTATTTAAGCATCTAAGTGCGTGTCTATACACGTGTGTGTCTGATATATAGACGCGCTGATAGACGCGGGTCTCCAGATGCGAAAATAGGTGCGCAAATAGACGCGCCCGTAAGTTTTTTATTTAGTTCAGTAAACGCGTCTGTGTGCACGTCTATGGGTGCTTTGTCTTGTTGTGCTTGAGCTTATGCGGCATAAGCATGAGCATAAGAAAATGAGACATATGCTCATGCTTATGCTTATGCTTGAGCATAAGCGAAGTAGACATATGCTCATGCATAAGCATGAGCATATGTCTCTTTTTTCCCCCTTCTCTTATTCTCTCTTTCCCCCTTCTCTCTTTCCTTTCCCTCTTATTCTCTATTTCCGCATAAGCTCATGCATAAGCATAAGCATGAGCTTATGCTTATGCTTATGCTTAAGCATAAGCATAAGCATAAGCATAAGCTCATGCTTATGCTTATGCATGAGCATGAGCTTATGCGGCATAAGCATGAGCATAAGAAAATGAGACATATGCTCATGCTTATGCTTATGCATGAGCATAAGCGAAGTAGACATATGCTCATGCATAAGCATGAGCATATGTCTCTTTTTTCCCCTTTCTCTTATTCTCCCTTTCCCCCTTCTCTCTTTCCTTTCCCTCTTTCCTTTCCCTCTTATTCTCTATTTCTGCATAAGCTCATGCATAAGCATAAGCATGAGCATGAGCTCATGCTTATGCTTATGCATGAGCATGAGCATAAGCGGCATAAGCGTGAGCATAAGAAAATGAGACATATGCTCATGCTTATGCTTATGCATGAGCATAAGCGAAGTAGACATATGCTCATGCATAAGCATGAGCATATGTCTCTTTTTTCCCTCTTCTCTTATTCTATCTTTCCCCCTTCTCTCTTTCCTTTCCCTCTTTCCTTTCCCTCTTATTCTCTATTTCCCCCTTCTCTTATGCTCATGCATAAGCATAAGCATGAGCTTATGCTTATGCTTATGCTTAAGCATAAGCATGAGCATGAGCATAAGAGCATATGTCTCTTTTTTCCCCCTTCTCTTATTCTCTTATTCTCCCTTCTCTCTTTCTCTCCCTCTTTTTTCCCCCCTTCTCTTATGCTCTTCTCTCATTTCCCTCTTCTCTTATGCTCTTTTTTCCCCTTTCTCTTATGCTCTTCTCTCATTTCCCTCTTCACTTATGCTCTTCTCTCATTTCTCTCTTCTCTTCCCTCTTCTTCAAATTCCTCTTCTCTTCCTCTTCTTCTCTCTTTCCCCCTTCTCTTATGCTCATGCATAAACATAAGCATGAGCATAAGAATGCTTATGCTTATGCATGAGCATAAGAGATTCCTCTTCTCTTATGCTCTTCTCTATTTCCCCCTTCTCTCTTCCTCTTCTTCTCTTCCTCTTCTTCTCTTTCCCCCTTCTCTTATGCTCATGCATAAACATAAGCATGAGCATAAGAATGCTTATGCTTATGCATGAGCATAAGAGATTCCTCTTCTCTCATGCTCTTCTCTCATTTCCCTCTTCTCTCCCCTCTTCTTCAGATTCCTCTTCTCTTCCTCTTCTTCTCTCTTTCCCCCTTCTCTTAAACTATGCTTATGTTGGTTTTTTTTTTTGTTTTCGTTTTTGTGTCTATGTTAGACATGGGATCACGTCGCTCATCCGACGAGTACGAACAGCCTCGCAAGAGAAGAGCTCATGATCTTTATGCTCTAGAGGACTTTGATTCCTCTCAGGCGACTACCCCAAGGACTACCCCTGCTGACTCCTCTCGGACCTAGCACTACGACTACCCCTGGTCTGACTCCTCTTCCATGTAGCACTGCGACTACCCCTCGGGGAACTCCTTTGCTAGCCGCACGTGGCTTTATCAGGAGTCCCGACGAGTTTGTAGCGCAGATGAGCGATGAGGAGGCAGCGAGATTCTTCTCTCTGCTATCTCAGAGGACCTCATCAATTCCCTCCCCTACACTGACGGCTGGATGTATTACCCAGCCGTCCCCTTGTGCCCCTTCGACCGAGGGGTCATCACCTGTGTATGCCTCTCGTAAGGTTTGGATCCACAGCAAGCTGTGATGGGTCGTCTTCCTACAGATGCAGAGACGTGATAGGAACAAAGCTGTGGTTTATTGAGCAAGAGGCAATGGGAGCGACGGTCGATTGGGCTGAGGTGGCTGCTCGCATGGTATAAGTTTACTCCTACTTGTAATCTCACTTTTTAAATTGTTTTATTCTTTAAATTCCAATCTACTTTTTGATTTATATGGTTCACTCTTAGGGTCAAAGCTCAAGCATCCCATCATCGGAGGTGAGCGATCAACAGGGCCAGGGAGCACACGCACGTGACGAGGATGAGGGAGAAGAACCAGCTGACGAGGACCAAGGAACAGGCCAACAAGACGAGGACGATTCAGATTCGAATGAGTAGTATTAGTAGTAGTGGTAGTAGCATTTTCTTCGCCCTGTATGTCATTTTGTAGATCCGCTCGTTTGAGCAATTTTGTATCGCCCTTTCGAAAGGGTAATTTTTTACAAACAATGTTGTATATGTCCGACATGTATATGCCTTTGTTGCTCGATCATTTCATTTGAGCGATTTTGTATCACCCTTTTCGCAAGGGAAATTTTGTTATAAAAAAACTTTGTTTTGTAATTACAAAAAAAAAAAAAGGATTAGTGGGGCAAAACAGGGCCATAGCAAGCCCTATTTAGCCCCACTAACCCTTTTTTTTAAGTTCTATTAATCGTCGCTATATAGCGACGTTTACCAGTGTCGCTATATAGCGACGATTAATAGTGTCGCTATATTGTGATGTTTGTCATCGTCGCTATATAGCGACGCTTTATAACGACGGTTCTTTTCCGATGCTTTTAGCGACTATCAAAGCGACGTTTGCGCCCGTGAAAAAAAAAAATTTTAATGTAAAAAGCGTCAGTATTTTCATCGAAAAATGGCCTATGCCTTGTAGTGAATGAGACGCAATCTATCATTCTAAAAACCGCAGAGCTTGACACATGAAAGCTCTACCCTATTGTGTGCAATGAATATCTGGCCTGACTACGTCATGCAGCTCTATCCTGCTTCGTGAAATGGTATCTAGCTTGACCACCTATCATCATGCAACCTTTTGCTACACATTTGCCACTTGTCATCGAACAACATGCGGATGCAGATCATGAAAATTAAGGTTGCCTTGTAGCAAGCAGTATGCTAGTTCCTAGAGTTATGGAGTTACATATTTTTACTTATTAATCACCATGCTGGTTCTTGGAGTTATCGAGTTACCTATTTTTACTTATTAACCACCGCACTGGTTCTTGGAGTCATGGAGCTACCTATTTTTACTTATTAACCACGAACAAAGGGAAGGACATGTGGTATCTTGAGCCACATCCCCACATTGGAAGCTTAGATTTCATGAAGACATTTGCATGGTCGTCGTCTGTTTTGAGGCTTTTTCTACTCGATCATAGAATCACCTCGAGATCCTTTCTTCTTTGTTGAGTTCTTTCGGCGTGATGTTGTTCCTCACTTTGATGTTTCCATTCATTTTACAGTTTGCATCATGACTACTATTAGTCATGGAGTCAATCAATTAGATGAGCTGACTTGTTCATGCAAAGGAGGAGATTATTCTCTCTACCTAAAGACAAGAAGATGAAGGTCTTTCGGAACCACATGAATAAAGGCTACATTTTGTTTTGGGATACAAATGGCCATTCCTTTATTTACTGCTCATTGTGTGGCCTTTCCTTCTCTTGCATGTCAGGATTATGTTATTTTCCATTGCGAAAGTTCAATTCTTGATGGCAAAAAATATTTGCATTGATTGAATTGTTCAAATGGACAGGCAATATAGATGGAAAGAAAAGGAACTTTTGGAAAACACTGATGATAATGAACAAACAAATAACAACAAATAGAAAGAGATCAATGACAACCACCGCGGTGGTTCTTGGAGTTGTATATTACTGCACCAAGGAAAATGGATTTCCTTGTGCAACCAAGGAAAATGAAATTGTCAATATGCCCTTGAGGGGTCCCACAACAACACAAAGCAACTATAGACGCGCTTGGTAGACGCGTAAAATAGCGGGCGTGTCTATGGGCATTGCTTTAGTAGAGGAATTACGGGTGCATCTAAAAGCATGTCTAAAAGCTCATCTATTTGCGCATAAATTGACGCGTGTACTTGCACATCTAAACTGAGAAAATACGGGCCCATCTAACATCGCGTTTATCAGTGCGTCTATTTGCGCGTGTATTAGCACGTTTATTTGCACGTTTACATTGAGAATCAGACGCGCATTTAGACGAGTAGATAGACGCAAACCAGAGAATACATAAAGTGAGATTTTGGTGTACATCATTGCTTTCCAAACATTGCCCATGATTACCAAAGCACATAATTTTTTGCAAGCCCACATATACAAGAATTAAGTGAGATAAGTTTTGGCAAGTAGGAAGGAGACACTAGTACTACCGCAACAATGTGAACAGGTACTGTGCACACATATAAAAATACTCGCTTTTAAATATTTGACGCAAGAAAAATAACATGATTGTATTTGTGTTTGAATTCAGTTCTCTATCAACCAATGTTGGATAATAATAGATGGTGGCATGTCATACCTACTATGCCACGTTCCAAAGTGATCTATAGTACATTTACTAATATGGAGCGTATGGAGGATGATCATGGCCATGGACGTGATGATGACCGTGATACGAGAGAGGAGGATGATCATGATATAGGAGATACAGATATTGAGGCCATTACCCGTGAGGATGAGCCTACCATTAGAGATGCTGATTTCAATGAGCACATGAGTGGCACAAGTAGTAGTGGGTTGAATGTATTTGTAGATCTAAACACTTGTTTGGATTTTGAAGTAGATAGTTTGGCGAGGGTTGATCTCATTGAGGATGAGATTGAACCGTAGCCCCATAATTGATATTGGCAAAACTATTTTACATATTGTCTCATTCTTTGTGGAGTCAATAGTTACAAAGCCACTTGCATGGCGTTTGATTGTTGCAGTAGGGCCTCTTTCCACCACGTCCTTAAACCACTTTACATCCAAAACATACACAAAGAAGCGTCGAAAGTCAAGCATAATAATATCTTGGATTATGCCACAATAATCATCCATGGCTCCATTGGCTCCCTCAAAGCTAGCAATGACACCACAATCTTGTGTGTTTCTCTTATCATCAATCCGTTGTGTTCGAAAATGCTTGCCCTCACACCATATAGCATTGAACATAGTGCACTACACCAAGAAAAAATCAATTAAATAAGCAATCTAAATTATTAAAAGCTCCTAACTTATGCATAACATTCTATATACCGACCTTGCTCATGCATCCCCTAGCATACTCCCATTCTTCCATTGTGATATGCATCCCCTCGTCTTTCTCTGCTTTCTCCATTTCATCAAATAGCCAATCCACATCAATATCCTTTGGAAGTGCTCTTAGATACTGAGGGTATGGCACACGAGATCCATGGTGTGTACGAAAGAGGGCCCTTTCTTCTTGTCTTCTTGCCTTTGCATCCTCGTATCTTGTCACCCATCTTTTCATCACATCACTATTAAGCATGCAAAAGAGGTTGATACTATTATGCAACTCCGTGTCTATTACTTTGTTGCGTCCTTTCCCTTGAGGCACAATAGAGGTCATCCTTAGGTCTTCATCATCTCTCCATAGTCGTGGGAGAGAGCTATCCACATCAACAAGAAACTCAAAAATATATACAAGTGACTCTTGTACCAACCAACCCTCGGCCATGCTACCTTCAGGTCTTGCATTTTGTCTCACGAAGCCCTTCAAGGTCTTCATGAAGCGCTCCAGGAAGAACAACCATCGTGCATGTATAGTACTGCATATAGCAATCTCATCCACCAAATGCACTATGAGATGTAGTTGGCTTGTGAGATAGAACGTCAAAATGTCTCCTCCACTAAACAAACTGCCTCCACTGACATAACTCGAGCATTCTCAAGCATGGTGGGATCTATTTCCTTTGAGCTCACATACCTGGAATGAAAAAGTACAACATATTAGCAATATGCATTCAAACTTGCACGGAGCATTGATATGCATCATATTTTGTATCATGTAAAGTACCTCACAAGCTCGCCCATCTTGTAAATACAATCTTTCACGTCCTTCGATGCACTACGTGAAATGCTAGTAGGTAGTATGAACTGAACCCACGAGGAGGTGGTTGATTAGTTGCTTATAACTATTCACTCACAAATTTGAAAGGAAAAAGATATTATGCACATAAAATACTTACTTGGAGCATCTTGTGCCAATCATGAGATTTCAAGCCATATAATTGCTCTACACCTCTTTTCTTGCTCTTTGTAAAGGCTCCCTTCAAACACCTCATGCATCCAGTGGGAGTACGAATTGTAATAATAGCACGCTTCACCGTCACCATCTCTAGCTTTGATAACATCCACGGTGCACAAGGTAAAAAAACACGCCCATTTGGTCTCTCTTGTGGCCAAGCTTCACGCATCCTCCCTGTGGTACGTAAATCCTCCCTTATGCCTGCAGAATCTCGTGTCCCATTCAAATGCTCCCAAATGGTAGATGCCACATTCTTGAAGATATGCATGGGATCAAGCAGGTGATTGATCTTGAGGTGGGACCAATATGGTAAACGATAAAAGATGGAGTATCTAAACAAAATAAAGTGTTAGCGAGCAATCTTTATTTCCAGCCAATATAGCACACAATAGTTACAAACCCTTACCGGCTCATGCCAAGTGGTGGAGGAGTCGTGGAACCATCCCAAATTCTCATCCAATCTCCCATGGTGAGTGATTGTGGGAGGACTTCATTCCAAGGGGCAACATATCTAGGATGATCAGGTGGGAGAAATCGATGGTGATTCTCATAGATGACCTTATTCAATGCGTTTGCCCGTGAGGCAACTAGCGAAGGACCACAAACAGGACATGCATGGTAACCTGATGTAGTGAGACCTGAACAATAGATGCAATTAAGAGTGGAAGGTGGGTTTAGGGTGCCATATCCTTTGCCTATTCATAATTAGAAATGCAATGCTTACCTGAACACTCGCCATAGCCTGGGAAGTCATGCATCGTCCACATCAAGACTGCTTTGCAGTTGAAGTCTCGTGACGAGGGAGGCCTGCTCACATCATGCACCTTGATACCTCTCCAAAGTATCTCTAGCTCATCAATCAAAGGCTCCAAATAAACATCAGGGTTTTTGACTTTATGTTTCCCTAGAATTAGAAGGGACAGCATAACATGTCCTTTCTTAATAGCCATAGAGGGTGGAAGATTGTAATTCACCAATACCACTGGCCATACACTGTAAGACGTGCTTTTGAGACCAAATGGGTTCACACTGTCCATACCCAATCCAAGTCTCAAGCTCCTAGGTTCTTTCTTGAAGCTTGGCCATGTGTCTTCAATATGCTTCGACGCAGGAGAGTCCGCGGGAGTTCTCCACTTGCCATCGGTTGATTGATGGGAGGAATGCCATGACATGAGCTCTGCAATAGATTTACACTTGAACATATGTTGGATGCGAGGGATTATGGGAAAATGTCGCAATACCTTAGAGGCACGTCCAAGGTTTTGAAATCTACTCTATATCTTGCCTCTCCACAAGTAGGACACTCTCTTGCATCCTTATGTAGTCCACAAAACAAAACGCAATCGTTGACACATGCATGGATGCGCTTGTAATCTAATCCTCCAAGAGAGGTCACATGTTGCCTTGCCATATCTCTTGAGGTCGGTAGTTTATTCTCCCTTGGAAGCATTTTACACAGTAGCCTGCACGTGAAGACCATAAATGAGGAAAAGCATTCGAGTAATTGAGCCACTAGCATAAGTCACCATGTTTGCAAAATAGACTTTAAAGCTTACTTGAGTAATGCATTCAAACTTGCATTGCTCCATCCATAGATGGTTTGCAAGTTTAGTAACTAAAAGGAGGCACGTAGAACAGAGAATGTGCACCCCTCAAACAGTGGAGTCGATGCTGCAATAAAAAGATCATCTTGCTCCATGCTATCATCCCTCCCTTGATGGACATATAAATCCTGCACCATATCATCAAACGCCTCCTCCTCCACGGCTTCATGATGTAATGGCAGAGGGCTACTATCACCATCACTCCATGCATCCGTAACGGTTCCTCTTCACCTCCTCATGGCGAGCATAGGGCAACATATGCGGATGTGGCACTGCATCCTGTATCAAATTAAAACGGGATCATAACTCAAACATATGAACACCCATAGGTATCTCAATCAACCTTAACTTACAAACCCTTACCCTGTTTATGGTCACATCCCATTCTCCATACTTTGAAATATGATTGAGTGTAATCCTGCGTGCACGATACATGTTTCCTCGACATCGATCACACAAACATTTGATTTTTTGCTCCAACCACATTTCGCGATGGTGGATACGGAGGGTTTCATCCTCACTGGAGCTACTTGTTGAAGATGAAGACATCCTACAAACAAACAACCCACCAAATTTGCTTTCTTCAAATGTTTAATTTAAACTCTGTGGCGTGTCTAAAGGCGCATCTAAAAGTGTGTCTAAGATCACGTCTAAAGGCGCGTCTACTCTATGTATTTAGATGCGGCTATAGACGTGCTATTAGACGCGATTATAGAAACAGCTTTTAAACCTGCTTTTAGCGTGCTCGCTTTGCTTTTCTTCACATTACTTATACTTCACGCGGCTTGCTTCCTTCCTCATTAGCAGATCCATAGTTGCGACGCTTAAGAGGAAGGCTTCCATACTTACTTCCAAGCTTACACTTAAGAGGAAGGCACCCACACTTACTTCTAAGCTTAAAGGAGAGGAGGAAGAACAAGGAGGAGAAGCAACTTTGAAAAAGAAGAAGAACCTTCCATACCTCTATCCAAGTAAGTCCTTTTGCAGTTGATCTTGTTTGGAAGTTTGCTCTCTTTAGATTTGTACTTTCTCGTATCCAAGAAGCACATGATTTGGGTATCAGTGTCACGTTTGTGTGTCAGGTGCAATGTCCTTTTCTACTTTTTAGAAATCTCATTTGTCGGAGCGCGTGTATAGGTGCATCTCAGAGCGCATCTCAAAGCGCATCTACAGGTGCATCTAAACGCGTGTCTAGCCTCTGTTTGCAGACACTGTTAGACGCTTTGTTAGATGCTCTATTAGACGCTCTGTTAGATGCTCTGTTAGATGCTCTATTAGACGTGTCTATAGATGCGCTAGTCAGACGTGTTTATAGATGCGATCCGACAGTAAGCCTCTCTTCCCTTCCCCTTTCTTCTCAGCTCATCAGTAATAGATTTTTTTCCTTTTTTCCAGTTCAACATGTGGCTAGGAAGTGCTTCCAGCTCACCTGATCCTCGGGAATCTATTTGGAAGGACTTATATAACCTTTTAGGGCACCCTCCTACTCCTGTGGAGTTATAAGGGTATATGACGGGTACTCTAAACACTCCCCAAGAGTCAGCACTATAGACTCCAAACCACCCCACACTGCCTGAGATCACCCCAGCGGAGTCAGCACAGTCGTCTTATGCCCCTTCTTATGCCCCTTCCCCCATACCGTCTTATGCCCCTTCCCCCATGCCGTCTTATGTCCCTTCTACCATCCCGTCTTATGCCCCTTCCCCCATGCCGTCAGGAGGTCCTTCTGTCTCGCAGAGCCGTCAACGTACTCCTATTCCATCGAGACTCGGTTCTCTAGCTACGAGTGGTCAGCGTAGTCCCTGCAGTCTCCAGCTACAAGTGGCCAATGTACGAGCTTGACATGACACGGTAGCAGGCATAGTAGCAGGGAGAGCGGTGGGGGATGCATGGCACAGTGCTTTGGGAGGGGTGGCGGTGGGGACGATGATGATTCAGATGATTTAGATGTGCCTCCGGGTGATGGTAGGATTTATTATGACATCACTCAGACAGGAGGCATCTTGATGGATGCACGGGGGAAGGACATCATGGCCTTCATGCACTCTGTAATTGCTAACAATTACAGAGATTGCTTTATCCACTACAAACACCAGCCAAAGACATTGGCTGATGAGACCCTCGCTGCTATTCGCTCTAGGTATCCTAGCCCCCCCAATCGCCAGTTCACAGATAAATGGGCCAAGTCAAAGATTGTTACGATACTTGGCAATAAAAGATCTTCGCTTAAGAGGCAGGCACTAGCGGAGCTTGCCAGGCTTGAGGCAGGTCAACCACCAAGGGGCCCGCCCCACACCCTTCACAAGCGTGAGTGGAAGAAGGCAATGAAGTCAGCGAGAGAGGACCCCAATCTGCAGCACATGGAGGCACGGAGGATCCAGATGGAGGAATATGGAAGCGCGCATTTTGGAGTAGGGGGTGTTGAAGCATGGGAGGCCCGATTTGTAAGTATCGATCTCAAATTATATTGCTTATGTAGTTTATTAGGAGGTTGTTTCTTTGTACTAATCCCTCTGCAAAGTGTGTCATCATGCAGCTTGAGATCGTGGGCAGATACCCTACTCCTGTGGAGACAGCCTACCACCGCCACCATCGCAGAGGAGATACATGGAGGCACTTCTATGATGACGGGTTGATTACTGAGGAGTAGTATACTCGGGCTACTGGAGCGGCCCCCCAGGTATTTGAAAGTAATTAAATAATGCCAAAATTATAAGTAAAGATTATATTTTTCATACATTGATATATGTTGTCCCTTGTTTACAGCCCCATGCACAAGACGATGAGGAAGACGAGGAAGGAGGCACAGAAGGGAGCACAGAAGGGAGCGTGGAAGGGAGCGAGGACATGGAGAACATAGATTAGTCATAGAAGTAGTGCTAGCTACTCTTTTTTGTACTTAAAGCCATTGGCTTGGCTTCATGCCTCTTGTATATACACTCCTCTTATTTTTTGTACTTGAAGCCACATGACGTGGCTTAGCTTCGTGCTATATGTATATACAAGCACTTTTTGAGCTTTCAATTTTATTGCGTTTTGGAGTTGTAATGTTTTATTTGGAATTGTAATTAAAATGTGGTTGGCTGTAAGAATTGAATTACACAATGTGGATATGAGATTCTTGTAACTATATAGCATACACAACATACACAGCATTCTGTAAATTAAAAATAAAATAAAATAAAGCGCGTCTACCAGTGCGTTTATAAACGCATCTATTTACACGCCTGTCTGTTCGACAAGCATTTATATTTGCATCTATAAACACGTTTACAAGCGCGTCTATTTAAGCGTCTAAGTGCACGTCTATACGCGCGTGTATCTAATATATAGACATGCTGATAGACGCGGGTCTCTAGACGCAAAAATAGACGCGCCCATAAGTTTTTTATTTAGTTCAAAAAACGCATCTGTGTGCACGTCTATGGGTGCTTTGTCTTGTTGTGTCCCCTTTAGGAGCAAGGGCCATATCAACATGTCGTATTTGTCCAGTGGTATCCTAGATATTGTAAAATGGATGTTGAGATGGCACTTGCCCCTAAAAGAGACCCCTCAAGGGCCATATAGTCAATTGCATTTTCGAAAAATTTAATTGTACTTTTCTAGATGTATCTCCATGCAACCAATAACAGTGGTTATTAGAGCTATTTTAGCGCTATTTTGGTCCTAAACCAAGGAAAATGAAGTCCTACTTTATTGGTATTTTTGTCCTTGTTACAATAAATCCTAGTGAGGAAAAAAGTATTCCAAGCCATCACTGATGGCTAGAGGCCCGCCGATGGTGCCATCTAGATAATCATTCAAACCAAAATTCAAGCCACCGTGGTGATTAGAGGCCCAATGCTGCCATCCAGATGATCAACTAAAATTCATTGAGTAAAAATTGTGCAAAAGAGATTAGATCTACATCCAATTATAGTTTATATAAAAATTAAAACCAATTTATACTGAGAGCCTCGAAAAAATTGAACAAAGGAGATTACACTAATAAAAACTTAGAAATTCTTGAGAGTCTAGAAGCCAAAAGATTACATCTAGTGAGGATAACCACTCAGCCATTGTTGAGTGGTTTATATAAAAATTAACCACAATTTATACAAAGAATCTAATGGAGAAAAAAATGAACAAAAGAGATTACATTCATAAAACTCAGCAATTGCTGAGAGCCTTAGAGGCCAAAAAGATCACATCTAGAGAGCCAAAATATTGCTCAGAGCCTTAGAAGCCAAAATATTACATCCAGCCATTGTTGAGTGGTTCTGAGCCTCATTGAGCAAGAGCATATTTGTACAACTCAATATTTCCAATTTTTGATAGCAAGAGGATATTTGTACAACTCAGTATTTTTGATTTTTACTGATACTCATAGAGGCCAATGGAGGAGATGATGGAGAGGCCAAAGACTATGTACATTGCACAAATGGACTTAGAATACGCCCTCCCCAACAAGATGAGATAACTCTGCTATGAAATTATTTAGCCCTTTGTCAACGTCTCCAAGGAATCCATAGAGCACTGCCATATAGAGGCTAGAGGTGTGCATGCCATCCAAGGTGGTGACATGCAAATGTGGGGGGAATCGTCGATCATGGGAACGAAGAGATTGCACAAGAGCAAGAATTTCAAGACCTAACAAGTGCAACACAATGACCTAATATGAGAAGGCTGACAATATTGGTATCATGTTGCATCAAGGGGTGATAGTAGAGGCATAGTGAAAAAAGTGTGTGAACAGTGGAGCGGATGAGTAGGGGAGTAGATGAGTGGATGAGAGTTGGGAGGAGCATGGAGAAAAGTTGCCATTTGGGAAAAATTTGCAAAAGACAAGGAGCTTGAATTGAATAAGGGCCCAACTGACTGTGAAAAAAAGGATGCTGAAGGGAGGAACCAATCCTTTTTAGGAAAGGAGCAAGAAGGGCTAAGGCTACAACCAGGGAGCTCAAAGCAAGGAAAGAGGAAGAGACATGAAGGGAGTGGTTGTGCCTTTTAAGGGAGCAACCATACCCCTTCAGGAAAGTAGCAACAAGGAGGGCCGAGACTGCAATCAAGGAGCTCAAAAAGGCAACCTGCTCAAAGCAATGTGGAACTAGCCCCCTGAAGGAAAGGAGTATTTGAGATGTAATCTATTGAATTATTAATGTTCTCCAAAGTTTACTTGGGCAATGCATATGTTTTAGGATCTAGTACTTTCCAACAATGTGATTTGTTTTAGTATAGCACTAGATTGTTGTAGATTAGAGGTTGGTTGCACACTAGGATTACAAGATGAATGGCCTACAATTAACTTATTTAGGATTTGTGGTCACCAACCTAGTGACTGAAATCTAACAATCGATAAAGAGAGTCAACCTAAAGGGAATTGTCTTAGTATAGCACTTTGTAACAATACGATTTGTTTTAGGATAGCACAGTGGTAGTGCAAGATAAGTGGCCATGAGTGTGGTGCTTCATTGCACACTAGGATGTTAACTGCCACTAGTGTGGTGGGTTGCTTTAATTATTACAAGATGAAAGGAATACAATTAATTTGTTTAGGATTTGTGGATTAGTTATGGGATTTACTAAAACAAGTGCAGTGGTTGTTTGGGATTTACTTTTACTATGGGATCTAGAGTTATGGGATTTACTAAAAAAGGCATGGTGGTTGTTTGGGATATATGAAATACAAGCGCAGGATTTATCGTTTGGGATTTATAAAAACAAGTGCGGTGGTTGTTTGGGATTTACTTTTATTGGGATCTAGATATGAGATTTACTAAAACAAGCACGGTGGTTGTTTGGGATATATTAAAAATAAGCGTGGGATTTACCATTTTGGATCTACAAAAGCAATTAATACTTATTTCAATAATTTTGGACTCATATGTCTACATTTGGACTAATCCTAAAAATCATTCCCAAAGGAATAGTTTACTTTATGAAAATGTCATTCGAGAATCAAAAGTTTACTTTTTGGCACTGTCATCTCCACATAATAAAATTTACAATCTCTCTCTATAATCATTAGGGGAGAAATGGCATCTCAAAAGGGCCTTCAATTAGTGTATCCTAATTTCAAGGATATCAGGGAGGGATTTGAGGTGTACTAAGGAGAGTGCTCCAAGGTTTGGAAGGATGGTATGTTGAGGTGGAGGGTGTGAAGCCCTGGAAAGAGCACTTTTTGGTTGTTCCCCTTACAGTAGGGACCACCAGCCAAACCATCCACCCCCCTCACCCCCCCTTAACCCATGCTTAACCCTCCTCCCATGTGCACCTTCCCCACATCAGCCCCAAATGGCATTCAAGAGGAGGTGGACGGCCTTGGGTGAGTTTTGATTGCCCCTCCCAAATCAAAAGTTTACTTTTTGAAACTATCCAAGTTCTGAATAAAAGTTATATTTACTCACACTATTATTTTGGACTAATAATGCAAAAAATAGGACGCATAATTCTTACTTACTCTATATTGCAAAAATCCTAGTATAAATATTTATTTTAAAGAAAATTCAATCCTCTTTTAAGAACTAACTTTTTCTTAACTTATTAATAATTTAAATTTACAAAAAACCATGAAAATATTGTATATATATAATATTTATTTATTTATTTATGTATTTATATTTATATAGTTAAGGTCCATGCATGAGATTAATTTACCATTAGAGTCTTCTAAAACCTCCAAGACTTATTAATAACGGTGTTAAGAAACACCTTTTAGAGTTCTAGAACTCTCAAATTACCAAGACTTAATAATGGTGCCAATACACACCTTTCAAAGTTTAAGAAAGCAACATCGGTATAATCTCAACTAGCTTTATAAATGTAAGAAAACAATACGTCTGTGCTTAACAGATTATAGGATCTCATATGCAAGAGAGAAAAGTAGATAGTATGGAGAATCAAAAAATTTGATTACTGTAGAACTGATACAATAGATGGCACTGCCTCCCAGCTGTGTGCTCCTGTGAGACAAGCTTCGATGGCATGCTGGAAACAGTAGAGGACAGAGGTTGGATGCTAAGGAATCAGGGTTGCTGTAGCCAATGATGAAACAGGCTTCATGGGCTTGCTCTTATATAGCCACCAGTCATAGTTGGTTAGGCTCAATCGGAAGATCGATCCAGTCCGCCCAAACCAGTCGTCTCGGTCCCGAAATAGGCCACCAACCACACGATAGAACCGTGGCGCAGATTAGAGCCATCTGGGATCATCTAGGGCTCTAGACGAGCCTCGCAACTTGCGAGTAGGATGCCCCAGGAAATGATCTGTCTACCCTCAGTACGGTCAATCATGGGATGCCTTCCCACACTTGCATGTAGCCTAGTTGGTGGTGTGCCAACTCTATCTGAAGCCATCCAGCCATCAGGTCACACATGGCCCCCATCTGGTGTCCAAACTAGGACCTACCGGATAACAGAGCTACTCAAATGCCTTCTCCTCATATGGGGTGCTTACAAGTAGAGTTAGCTGGTTCCCGTGTAGTTACATGAGAGTGGAGCATTGATATCTAACACCCCCCCTCAATGTCCACCCGCAAGTGAACTTACTTTTTCGGCCTAATGCCAAGCCGATGAAGATGCCCTCGGGGGGGTCACTCATCATATGTAACCCTATCACGTGAGTTCAACAGAAGGATATTTTTTATTTCTAAAATTTACAAAAATAAATATACACAAGGGACTATTTAAAATAGTTTTGGAAAAAATTTACAGTTTTGTATAGAAAAGGGGTACATTTTATTAATGAAAATTTTACAGATAAGGGATTTTAGATATAGGCCTTGAACGCACGTGATATAGAGGGTTTATACATAGCGAACCCCCCGAGAAGATGCCTCTCCAGCAAGTCTCTTCCAAGAGACTTCGTGAAGATGTCTACAGCATTCTCTATAGTCGGACAGTACACCAAGTCGACCTCTCCATCCATGATGAGCTCGCGTACAAAGTGATATTGAATCTCAATGTGTTTTGTGCGAGCGTGGAACATAGGGTCCTTTGCAATCACCATGCAACTCTAATTGTCACATGATAACTGTGTAGGCTTGTTCTGCATTATTGCACCCATGTCCCCTAAAATCCTCCTCAACCACACTACCTCACAAGAAGCAAAACATGCTAATTTCTACTCAGCCTCGGTAGAAGAAAGAGCAACTGTGGGTTGCTTCTTACTGACCCATGACATAGCTCCAAATCCAAGTGAGAAACAGTAACTTGTCATTGATCTCCTACTGTCTACGTCTCCTGCCCAATCCGAGTCATAGAATTCGATCAAGATGTTATCCTTGGTATAGGTGATGCCATAATCAAGTGTGCCTTTGATGTATTTCAGCACCTGCATGCCTACCCTCCAATAGTTCTCCCGGGGCTTATTGGAAAACCTGCTTAGTACACCAGTCGCAAAGCTGATGTCTGACCACATGTTGCACAAGTAAATCAAACTGCTCACAAGCCTTTTGTGCTTCGCTTCACCCACCAGTGGTGATGAATCCTCATTTGAGAGCTTCACGTCAACCTCCATAGGGGTGCCAACTATCTTGCACTCAGCCATGCCAAATTTCTCAATGAAAAACACCAAAGACAAAGCATGCTTGTCAGCCTCTGAATAGCATCGCTCAGTGTCGAGCAATTGTCGAGAAACAAATCGAACGGGATACATGAACCGATCCTCCCCTTGTTGGAGAAGAATACCTGCCAGAGTATGCTCACCAAACCTAGGATTGACATAGGAAGTCTTTGACCAATCTGGATTGCGTAGAATGGGTTCTGAAGCCAGAGCATTCTTGATTTGTGCAAACCCATGATCACAACCCTCATCCCAAGAGAAATCAACCCCATCTTTTAATAGCATAGTCATGGGTCATGTCAAAGCAGCATATTGATCAATGAAGCGGCGATAGTATCCTGGTAGATTGACAAATGAGCATACTTGATGTTTGGTTGTAGGTGGGGAGAGCTTGAGGATGGCTTCTACCTTCTCGGGGTCAGGCTTGGCGCCCTTGGATGAGACAATATGTCCCAGTAACCTCCCTTGAGTGGCTCCAATGGTGCATTTCTCAAGGTTGAGACTACCGTTTGCATCATCGACCCTTTGGAAGGCCAATCTAGAAGATCTCATTCAGGGACTTGGCTAGGTCATTTACTCCAGATTCTATTGTAGGGGGGGCCTCTTTAGGTGGAGGGGCCGAGGGAGTAGAAAGGAGGGGGGCTCATGGGCGAGGCTGGGGAAATCTTCGAGGCGGAGGGTGAGAGTATACACCTTGTTGAGGGTAAGCATCTAAGGGAGGACCATACATTTGAGGTGGAGGCAGTGGATACATCCCTGATGAGGGGTGGGGGTATGCCCCTGAGTTAGACCCCCCAGGTTGTTGTTGCGGGAATTGAGGGGGTTGCGGAGGGACAATCATCTTCTTTGAAGCGGGGTCAAACTGAACTTTATCAAACTTTTGAGCAATCTCATGTGCTAGCACCATAGTTTCTAGATTCTCCCATTTAAGCTTGAGGCGGAATTCATCACTTACTCCTGCTACAAGGTAGCCCAACACATGTTGAGTCATTCTAGCTCAAAATCCAGCATTGTCCTCCTATGTGGTAATTAAACGGTCCAAGAGCACGGCCACTCGATCCACATATCGACGCGTCGTCTCACCTTCTGACTGCTTCAAGTTTGCCACCTGCAGGTACACATTCTCCGGCTCCTCTTCTTTGCTGAAATACTCAATCATTGCCGCTGTCAACCTTGGCTAGCTTTGGCGAACATCTTCAGCCTGCTTCTCATACCACACTTGAGCCAAACCCTCTAGAAATGTGGGAAGAACCAACAGCCATCTGTCTTCAGTAAGAAAGTTGAGAGAAACACAACGGCGCTTGAAGGCAACAAGATACTCATTTGGATTTTCTTCTACTCGTCCACAAAACACGGGAATGTCAACCATGCTTGGAAGATGGAAAAGAGAGTGGCAAGACGAGTCTTATCTATGGACAAACACTAGAAAGAGGAAGCTTGAACTGAAAATCGGGTGAAGATACATCCACAAAGCACACATACTAGGCAGGGTAGGCGTGACTGGTGTATTGTGAAATACTACATGGGAAGAATCTTCAGCATAGAATAGCACATAGACAATCTTAAAAGGACCAACCCTCATGATATCACATCCTCTTTACAAGCGAGGGTTAGAGGCACAGCGCTGCATGAGGTTGTTCATCAAGGCAAACAAGAATGCCATGACAAATGTCAACAGTTGGAGAGCTTGCACATCATCTTCAGCTTCTTCTAGTTCTTGTAGTCACCATGCTATTTCTTCAAGGGGTGTGCGGTCTGGCATCCTTCTTTTGAGAAATGTCCTTGAGGACCTTCCTGATGATCTTTTGAAGTCGGTGAACTCGTATCAAGTATGCCCAACACTTAGTTTCACGATGACCACAACCTTTGCATTCCTTACAAATGATCACCCTCCTTCATGGCTTGCGGCTTTGTTGGGGTGGTGCTTCCACTCGCGTCATGCGTGATTGAAGTACAAGGTTCACGTGCCAAGAAATCATAGCAACTAGATTTCGAGCTCGAGGGATATGCTGAATTTTTACCTCTTCAAATTGGTTGCAAAGTTGCAATGCTTGTTGATATCATGGAACCAAGCCTTTGCTCCACACCTTCCACCTTCCACTAACTTGTTCACACACTAGTTGAGAATCTCCTTGCACTTCAAGTTGCTTGGCGTGATGTTCTTGTGCCTTTTGTAGCCCAAAAATGAGCACCGAGTACTCAGCTTGATTGCAAGTACTTGCAGGTGGAGAATTGCTGTAACAATACTCCTCACCACTCGGTGAAGTGAGCTTCACACCCATGCCAGTAGCCTTGGTCGAAGGTTTGTAAGCTCCATCAAATTGAAGGATCCAAGATGTCATCACACCAAGACTAAAATTCAGACATCCCAAGTTTCTCGGTAGTCCAACATAGGTAGGAGGAGAGGGTGAGGAGAATTCAACACTTGAGCCAAACGTTCAGCACCAAATAAACTTGCAATCCTTTGTTGATAGTTTATCTTTAGACCAAAAAGAATTACAACTTGAAGGTTGAAATGAGGCACAAAAGGTTGATTAGGTACAAATGGATTCCTTGGTCGAAACATTACCAACCATAGCCGAGGCCTAGAAACCTTTGTAGTGAGATTGAGAATAAACCATTCAGGACGAGCTTATCCACAGGAATTAACAAGCAGATGCACAAAATCTCCCCCCAAGCTTGGGGAGCATCCCACCCTTCGATGAAGGACACCATTTTTTTTACCTCTAAAGCAACAAGTAGTTCGATCATCACACAATGAGTAGAAGTAAAATCAAAGTTCTCCCAGCGTATCAGTAGTTCTTCACCATGAATCATCCATGGTGTATCATTCCACCCGTCATCTCCTTGAACAATGCACTGGTGGATAATTAGCCGTTGAAGGTTGACATGAAGATCAAGGAAGAGATCTCGTGCATTGGTAGCCATAAGGTGTGGAGGACCAGGCACCAAATCCTTAAATGTGTCGAGAAGTGACATAAATATCCACCCTCCTCGTGTGGTGTACATCTGTGAAGTGAGCTTGGAGAAGTTCTGAATCGGTGATCTAGCTGGAGATGTGAATAGAGCACATGAAATGAAGTACTTTTTCTTTTTATAGCAAGAGAAAAATCCCCATGGTTAGAGAGTTACAGTTCCCGAGATTTCAATATTTAAACAAAAATCATTACATTTTCACCACTTCCAACTTGTTGGCCCAATGATAAGTCTCCCTTTTGTGAAGGGGGAGGTCTTGGGTTCAAATCCTACTCTTTAATAAAAAGAGAGGAGAGGAGAGGAGAAGGAGAAGAGAAAGAGAAGAGAAGAGAGAGGGGGGGTGCGGGATTTGCTGTTACAGTTTTGCAAAAACTCAGAATACTGTCCGCGACCAGAAGACGCAGCAGCCCAGAAAACTGTCGCGCGGGTGAACACAATAGACATGCGGAGCGAGAAAATTGTCTGCGACTAGAAAACGTAGCAGCCCAAAAAACTGTCGCACGGGTGAACGCAGTATACGCGCGAATCGAATGCGCGCACAGTAGCTTAGAAGGAGCACAGATGGTACAATTTTGCAGATGCGACCGGTATGAGCAGAAGATTTGCCACTAGCCGTGGAGATTTAGATCCCAGCAGCCACACCATTTCTATAAGCCGGAAAAGAATTCAAGACCAGAGGCTAGAGGCTAAGCATGGCGACACTCGAGGGCCATAGGGGAAGGGAGATCGTGAGGGCGAACCGTTATCATGGGAGGGAAAAAAAGGAATTAGAAGGGGAGGGAATGAAGAGAGAGACTCTGACACAAGGGGAAAGGGACAGGGGGAAGAGAAGCATGTACATGATAGGAAGAGGAATGTAAAGATGGAGACATCAAGGGAAGAGGACTATACTTTATTTGAAAGAAAGGATGAGAGGGAAATATCAAAGTACTAGCTAGGTGGCTTTACAAGAATGAGCGTGTCCAATCAAGGAATAGCCCCCTCCTTTTATAGCCAAAAGAGGGGGTCTCTCCCAATTAATGTATCCTCCCACATGCATGGTGTGTGTGGAAAAGTCTCCCATGTGGGCTAGGTGGTTACGCACTCTCAATTGTGTGCGACAACCCTTTGCCTCAATTTTCCACATAAATCAAGCCCCATATGTCAAGTCTATATTGATACTCCCTTGGTCTCTTCCCAATTTTATAATATGTTCAAACCTCTAGGAGGACAAGTGGAGGGTTGGCACAAGGAATCGTGCCACCTCATCCTACTTTCCCCATTATTTAACTTGCTCTCTTGGACCTTCTATACCTCCCCAACATGGGCCTATCCCATATGGAGGGAATAACTCAATATAATATCCATCTCCACCTATTTTATATTACTTCTTCCATGGACTTTGAGCCATATCTCACTAAATGTAGCCTAGGTGGAGGGGTGGCACATCGAGGAGCCATGCCACCTTACATTTTATAATATTACTATCATGGATTATGTACAACACACCTTATGGGTCCTCTTACGTGGAAGGGTGGCACATGGTCATGCCCTGCCACCTCAACCCTGGGCCCTATGCACACCATATTTTATTATACTATTGCCACATATACAAACACACACGCCTATTAATGCCTTTTTCCTTAGACAATTTTATACATAACAGTACCTTTACTGACCTTCCCTTGAAGATCCAGAATCTGTGCACCATTCTTATCGAATTGAACTTTCAGGTCCTGATCCGTGATTGCAGAAATGGAAAACAAGTTCCTCTTGATATCTAGCACATAAAGTTCCATCTGACTTGAGAGCAATCGTACCTTTTCCTTTTGCTATACATTTTGCATCATTGCCGACTGTTATCGGGATGTCATTCCCTACCGGATGTAGAGAGGTATACCAATCCTTCTGACTAGTCATGTGGTGTGATGCACCATTATCAATAATCTAAGGTTCATCTGTAGGTACATGAATTGCCTCCATGCAAATATCCTCAATTGCTACAAATAGCTCTACTGGTACTACCTATGCGCTGTTGCTGGATGCTTTCTTTACTCTGTTCTTCTCATCTGCAATCTTCTTCTGGCACTCATTTTGCTTATGCCCTGCCTTGTTGCAATAGAAGCACTTGATCTTCTTCTTTCTCTTTTTATCATCAGAAGAAGATGGGTTACCAGAGTCCTTACCCTTACCTTTATTTGATCGAGCATAGAAGGCTGAATCTTCTCCAGTCCTCATCTTTTGACACATCTCCTCCTCGAAAAGCATTGCAATGAAATCCCCAAAGTTGA
This sequence comes from Dipteris shenzhenensis, assembly GCF_047967505.1. Classification (NCBI taxonomy): domain Eukaryota; kingdom Viridiplantae; phylum Streptophyta; class Polypodiopsida; order Gleicheniales; family Dipteridaceae; genus Dipteris; species Dipteris shenzhenensis. The sequence continues at coordinate 31,444,239 of NC_141623.1, forward strand.
GGGGCGGATTTCTATTTTACATATTCAGCGCTGTAACAAGACCATCGTACTTTGGTGGGAGAATTCATATGCACCTTCGTGCTAGATTCTCGCTGGTGATGGTGATGCCAATCGCAATCATCTGATCACGAAGATTCTTCACCCTGGTGATGAATTTCTCTGCCGCTTCAGACTTAGACAATTTCTCGTTCGCGAGTTGAGTCTCTAGATTCTGAATCCGCATCTGATTCATGGTCTCGTACTGATTTTTCAAGACCATCCACGCCTCCTCCACTGTGATGACATGTTGAATTAATGCCATGATAGAGTCAAAGTGTAGACAATAGAACACAGCGCATCTGCATTTCTTCTTGTCCACGGGAGAATCTCATCCGCAGTTGGTACTATCTGTTGTCCTGCATTGGCTGGATCCGCCGGTCTCACAACTGGCTTCATGTCCACCCCAGTAGCAGTATCCCAAAGCTCGTATGCGCTTAGGATGGTCTTCATCTTGAGCTTCCAGAGTGGATAGCTAGTGCCGTCTGACCTTTTGCTTTCACCGAACGGTGGAATTCACAGTCTTGCGGGTTGGGCCATCTCTCACAATCTGCTCGCAAATAGGAACACACTACCAAATCTTCTTGCTAGAGCCCAAGCTCTGATACCACATGTAAGAAAACAATACAACGTCTGTGCTCAACAGATTGCTCAACAGATAACAGGATCTCGTATGCTAGAGAGAAAAGCAGATAGTATGGAGAATCAAAAAATTTGATTACTGTAGAACTGATACAATAGATGGCACTGCCTCCCAGCCGTGTGCTCTTGTAAGAGAAACTTCGATGGCATGCTAGAAACAGTAGACGACGGAGGCTAGATGCTAAGGAATCAGGTTGTTGTAGCCAGTGATGAAATGGGCTTCACGGGCTTGCTCTTATATAGCCACCTCAATTGGGAGACCAACCCAGTCCGCCCAAACTGGCCGACTAGAGGTCGGTCCCAAAATAGGCCACCAACCACACGATAGAATCATGGCACAGATTAGAGCAACTAACCTATAGTCACTGTTTGGCCCATAGCCATCCGAGATCATCTGGGGCTCCAAATGGGCCTTGCAACCCAAGAGTGGGATGCCCCAGGAAATGCTCTGTTTACCCTCAGTGTGGTCAGTCATAGGATGCCTTCCTGCCTTGCATGTAGCCTAGTTGGCGGTGTGCCAACTTTATCTGAAGCTGTCCAGCCATTAGGCCACACATGGCCCCCATTTGGTGTCCAAACTAGGACCTACCAGATAACTGAGCTACTCAAATGCCTTCTCCTCATATGGGGGGCTTATAAGTAGAGTTAGTTGGTTCCTGCGTAGTTACATGAGAGTGGAGTATTGATATCTAACAATAAATACCTTGCAATAGTTACAAAGGTTTTTAACATGTCGTTGCACTAAGTGAATCACACATCTTGAAATGACCCATCTTGATGGAGGGCAAAAGAGAGGGAAAGAAGGAAAATGGAAGGGAAGAGGGAGAGACATGGAATGGAGAGGGAAAGAGAGGAAAATAGAGGGGAAAGCGTCAGGGAAGGAAAGAAGGTAAGGGAAGAGAGAGGGGAGGAGGGAGAGAGAGAGAGAGAGACAGAGGGGGGGGAGGTGGAGAGCAGAGGGGAGGGGAGAGGGAGAGGGAAGAGAGGGTAGGGTAGCTCTCTCACTACCACGGCAGCAATTTTTTTTTTTTGGGTTATTTTTTTCTACCCAGCCCCTTGCATTGCCGCAGAGAAGAGAGAGAGAGAGAGAGAGAGAGGAGGGGGGGAAGGGCAGGGTAAGGGGAGAGGGAGAGGACAGGGAAGGGAGGGTAGGGTAGCCCTTCCGAAAGGAAGAGAAAGAGAGAGAGAGAGAGAGAGAGAGAGGAGGGGGGGAAGGGGAAGAGAGAGGAGAGGAAAGGGAAAGGGGGAGAGGTCTCTTACGATGCCACATGGTAGCAATAATTTTAACACAAAAAAGGAGGAAGGGGGATGGGAGAGGAAAGGGGAGGGGAGAAATGTTTTTTTGAGAACAAATTTAATTAGATAAGAGGAGAGGGAAGGAGGGGAGGGGAAGGGATCGTGCTATCATGGCAACAAAAATAAATAAATATATATATATATAAATATGCTACCGTTGTGGGAGGGTGGCGAGGCATGGGAGACAAGCAAGAAACGGTGGGGAAGAAAGGGATGGAGAGAGGAGAGGAGAAGGGAAAGAGAGAGAGAGAGGGAGGGGAAGAGAGAGGGAGAGAAGGGATGATAATGGGAAGAGAGAGGGAGAGAAGCGAGGAGAATGGAGCGCAACGTGAGGGAGAGAAGAGAGGAGAAGGGGAAGAGAGAGGGAGAGAAGGGAGGAGCAAGGCAGAGAGAGGGAATGAAGCACAATGAGAGGGAGAGGGAGAGGGAGAGGGAGAGAGAGAGAGGGAGAGGGAGAGGGAAACGTGAGGGAGGGAGGGAAATGTGAGGAAGAAAGGAAGGGAGGGGATTGGGATGGGGGCGAGAGTAGAAATAAGGACATGATTGAAAATGAGTTACGGGAGAGGTCCTCAAGGAATTCAAACTTTTCACTCTAGAATTCAAACTTCCTGCTCCTCCTTCTCTTCCCCCCCACTCCACCTCTCTCTCTCCCCCTTTCCCTTCCCCCTACCTCCCCTTCTCCCTGCTCCCCCCCTTCCCCCCTTTCTCCCTTCCCCCTCCCCCCCCTGCTCCTCTCCCCTTCCCCCCCTTTTCCCCTCCCCCCCCCTCTCTCTTTTCTCCCCTCTCCCGCCCCCCCTCCCTCCCCCCCTTTTGCCCTCCCTTCCCTCCCCTTCCTCCCCATCCCCCTTTCCTACCCCCCTCCCCCACCCTCCTCCATTCCATTAATTTTGTTTTTTTCCTTCCCTCCCCAAGATAAATTTATAAGGGCAAATATTTTCCCAAAGACGAATCTAGTAGCTTCTCCAAACTAGTGTGGTTAATATTGCAATCTTGAAATTTGATAAATTTGCCCTAAAATTAACATAACCTTCTCGTATGAAGTCTGAATTGAGCCCTCCAAGTACTCAAATCGATCGGCATAAGCCATCTAAAGTCATATATATTGTTAGAATTTTCAAATACCATCTTATTAAAAACCTACCAACGAAATTTAGTTATACTTAAACCCATTGAAGCCTTAAAAATGATAGCATGGCTAATATTTGTAACTCTACCCCATACCTTGAGTCCTAAACCCTATAGCTTAATACCTATAGCCTAAACCCAAATGCCTATACTATAAACCCTATTTCCTATAACTTAAATCCTAAAACCTATACCCTAAACCCTAAACCCTATATTGTATACCCTATATCCTAAACCTTAAGCCAAAAAATAGTATTTGAGGTGTGTTATTTGATCACCTCATGAGAACGATCCTTTGCACACATGTCAATAAAATCTATTTTAAATCACATGCAAAGTATCTTGTCCATTGGATATGGTTTTGATTGTCAAAGTCCCCATAAATCCCATTTTTCACCAAGTGTTATGCACAACCTTCAAAATATAGTATTTGAGGTGTGTCATTCGAATGTGCACATAACCGATGGACATGATACTCTCTACACATGTGAATCCAACCTATTTTAATGCACATACAAATATTATCATACACATTGTATATGATTTGGATGGTCAAAGTCACTACAAACCCCATTTTCCATCAAGTGTTATGCACAACTATCAAAAAATAGTATTTGAGGTGTGTTATTTGAACGTGCACATACCTGATGGGAATAATAATATTCACTCATGTTAATACAACCTATGTTGAGGCCTGTACAAATTATCCTACCCATCGGATATGCCTTAGATAGTTAAACTTGCCACAAACCTCATTTTTGACCAAGTGTTATGCACAACTGCCAAAAAACATGCTCTGAGGTGTGTCATTTGAACACGCACATACTGTTGAGATATCGAGCTCCACTCATGATATGCCAGGGTGACCATTGTGTATTTATGTCATCGACTTGTTAGCTGCAGATGCGGTTGGTACACGGCCCATGAATAATAGCTAGATGACAACTATCTTTATGTACTCTAGTTAGTGGCTCAGTTAGTATGCCACCTAGGTTAGCTGAGTTTGGTTTGAGACCCACATATAGGGTTCATGTATTCCTTTTGTACTAAGAGAGAGAGTTCTTTTGGTTTTCACAACTAAGAAGAGGAAAACTATTTTCAACCTCCACCTTTGTGTGTATTCCCCCATTGTGTATGTGAGAAAGCTGCAAGTGAAACTCCAAGTTACCTCTCTCCCACTCTCTTCACATGGTATCAAAGCTCGGTTTGTGGTAAGGAGCTCAAGAAAGCAAACTAAGTTTGCAGTGTCTTGGTAAGAGGATCAGTGTTGCTTTCCTTTTTCGAGTTTGGGAGCAAATCTCTGCAGGTAGCACAGCCGGAAAGTGCAAGAGTGCACTGTCTTAAATTGGGATGCCCTTTGCGGTGCAGCGACAGGGCAGTATATATTGCAGGGTCCTTTTTGGTGCAAGGATGACATTATTTTTTTGATTCAAGGCCATTTCGGGGTCCGTTTTGGTGGCAGAAGTTTTCCACAGGCACTTAGAAAGGTGCCCTGTTTTTGATATGCGACCACTATTCTATAGGTCGGTGAAAAGTTGCCGCAGAAATTGGTCAAATACCACTTTCATAAATTTTGCAGATTTGCCCTTGTGAGGTAGAAGTTGTGTTTTTTTTGCAGTGACAGAATATTTTGTAGTGTTATGTAATGGCATCTGATTCTCTTTTCACAGATAGTCACTGAAAAGCTTGACAAGAACAACTTCCAAGCATGGAAGTTTAGAATGACGAATTTCTTTAAGGGAAAAGGCTATTGGGAGTTCATTACTGGAGCTGTGAACAAGAACTAGTTATTCCTAATGTTCCCTATCAACAGGAGTTACAAGCATTTAAAGGATGGCATGAGAGAGCCATAAAAGTTATGTACTAGCTGTCTATCAGTATTTTAGATTCTATGATTTGCATATTCAGGATGCAGGCATGCCGAAGGAGGCCTGGGATACTTTGACAAAAACGTACAGCACAAATATGCAATCCAGGAAAATGCAACTCAAGCAGGAGATGCATAATGTGCAAAGAGAAAATATGAGCATCAATGACTACCACATGAAGGTGAAGAAGATTGCAGATGCACTTGCTTCCATTGGGTCACCAGTGGAAGATGATGATTTAGTTTCTGTGACCTTGAATGGTCTAGGAAAGGATTATGCACATTTCCAGACATCCATTGCCGTCTGTGAGAATTTTCCTAATTTTGAGGAGTTGATTGCTCTTCTAATTTCTAAAGAGCAGAGAAATGGTGGTGCATCTTCTTCAGGAGGAACTTAAAAAGAAGCTATCTTCTACTCAAATGCTAGAAGAGGTAGAGGCAGAGGTAGAGTAGGCCAATCTAGAGGCCATGGAAGAAATCAGGATATGCATCGAATTCAAGAAAACCAGTTTTATGGAGGAGGACGTGGTAACCTTAGAGGCAAGGGGAGCCAAAGAGGTCATGGAGGATGGAAGAAAGGCCAAAATGGAAACAACAATGTTGAATGCTACTACTGTGGTAAAATGGGTCATGTGGCTAAAGACTGCTATAAAAATCAAGATGACATCATGAATGAAAATTGCAGCAAGGGAATTATGCATCCTCTAGTAGAAAGGATGATGACAAAAATGAGCATTTGTTTATGGTGCAGCACATGCCCAATTCTGTGACAAGTGTAGAAGAGAGCAATGATGTGTGGTATGTTGACTCAGGTGCATCAAACCACATGACAGGTCATGTAGAGTGGATGTAGGATGTAAGGAAAATGGAAAGACCAAGATTTGTGGAGACTGGTGATGATACTACACATCCTATTGTGCAGATTGGTAAAATTCCTTTGTCTATGCAGGATGGGAAAAAGAAATACCTGTCTGATGTATTTCATGTCTTGAATATCACCAAGAACTTGGTTTCTATTGGTCAAATGCTTGAGCAGGGCTTGCAGGTTAGATTTAATCCTCATGGATGCTTTGTTGAGGATATGAAAAATAAAGGTCGCTTGGTAGCAAAAGGGAAGAAGAAGGGCAAGATGTTTACGTTGGATGTGGACATGCCTGAATTGAGTGCAGCAATGTTTGCACATGGGACCGGTGTAGTTGTAGATATTGATATCTAGAATAAACACATTGGTCATGTTAATATACAACGACTTAAATTAATGTAGGCCCAAAATATTGTTGCAGGATTGCCTAAGTTCAAGGTATGTGAAGTATATCGATTTGGAAAACAAGTAAGGATACCATTTCCTAGACATGTTCAAGAGAGTTAGAGGCCATTGGAATTAATCCACTCTGATGTGTGGATTACTAAAGCTGCATCTATTGGAGGCTGTCATTATTTTGTCACTTTTATTGATGACTACAGCAGAAAATTTTGGGTGTATTTTATGAAAAAGAAAAGTGAAGTGTTTGGGAATTTCAAAGCTTTTAAAGCTATGCTTGAGAAAGAAACAAGCCTATAAATAAAATGCCTAAGGTTAGATGGAGGGGGAGAGTACCTTTCAAATGAGTTTGCAAGGTTCTTGCAGGAGCATGGCATAAAGTAGCAATATTCATGCAGTCATACCCCACAACAAAATGGACTTGCCGAAAGGAAAAACATGGATATTGGAGAGGTATCTCATGCCATGCTCAACAAAAAAGACCTGCCAAATTATTACTAGGCTGAAGTAGTTGCTACAGTAGTCTACATAATGAATATGACTCCCACTACATTAATACATGGCATGACACTAGAGGAGAGGTAAACTGGTAGGAAACCAGATATTTCTCATTTGAAAGTCTTTGGTTGCATTGCCTATGTTCATGTGCCAGATGAGTTGAGATCCAAGTTGGATCCAAAACCTGAGAAGTACATCTTTATTGGCTATTCTCTGTAGCAGAAAGGGTATAGATGCTATAACCCTTCTACTCGTAAGTTTATAGTGAGCAGAGATGTTGTTTTTTATGAGATGAGTAGCTGGTATAAACCAGTATATGTGATTGATGATGTAGATGCACAAAATGGTAATGCTGCACAGAATTCACAGCAGCAATCAAAAAATATTAGTGGACGTGTAGTGTCCTCTAGCAGTGGTTCACATACTTCACCATGGACAGGCAGATTGAGATCAAGAGAATCTCCTCAAAGCAATGCAGATAGTGGTATGCAAGTATCACGAAAGGGAAAAGAGAAAGTAGATCAGCCCATGGTTGATGTGAATGTAGGTCACTCTTATGTGAATGGTGAATCCAGTGGCTCAGAATAGATCCTTGATGATGAGTTGGGTATTCCTTCTGTTGTTACACCAGGAGCAAGGAAGACAAGGGATGTTTTGAGAGCACTTGGTAGTGAGCCTATTTTGCACAGGTCTACCACAGTTAAGTATCCTATGGATAGGCTGAAATATGATGGATTTACAGCCATTCACTATGCCTATATGGTGAAAGTGATACAAGAACCAGAACCCACTTCTTTTGAGCAAGCCATGGGAAAAGAAAAGGGAAGAAAGCCATGGATGAAGAAATGGATGCTGTGATGCCAAAAATTGATATTTTTAATTTGGCATTGGTATTGTTTTTCTCTATGTTTGATAAGAGTTTGAGTATCAAGTGATAGCCTAGCGGCTCTCACTTATTTCTATTTTCTATGATATTGTATGGGATTGAGAGGATGAGTGGAATGGCTCATTGTAAATACCATAGGTATGAATTATAAATACCTTAGTATGGGGTAAGAGTTATTTGTGTATGGGATATTATGGGGTTTTTAGAAAATAGGAAGAGTGAGTCATATAAAGAGGTGGGCTCATGTCCATGTGTTCCGATAATATAAGAGAGGCCACATGCCAAGCGTGTGGAAGGCATGTGGAGGAGTGTGAAGTCAAGAGAAATCCTTCTAGAATTCCTATGTGGAATAAGGAGGATGTGGACATGTGGAAAAGAGAGGGTCCCTATGAGCTCCATGTGGGGAGAATCTTGACTTTCTCAATATTTTAAGAGTCTTGAGCATCTTGTGATGGGACACATGGCAAGAGTAGCCAAAAAGGACATGGATGGTGACATACGTGCTTATGTGATTGATGGGGAAAGGAATCTATAGGCAACAATTGTAAATGGGTGAAGGAGGGTAACAAAATCTCTATAAAAGAAGCCCTCCTCTCCCTTGTTTATCAATCTCTTCCACCATTAGGCCTGATGTTGCTGCAGCTCTAGTCTCCTCAAGCCTCTTCCATGAGCCTTCTCTCCCTCTTGTAGATATTCTCTTATGTAGACTCTTGAGTCCATCTCTCTCTAGTTTATTCTCTCTCTATGAGTAGTCTTGGAGCGTCCGCTCCCTCTTGTATGTATGAAACCTCTTCTTATCCCTTGTGTTTGTAGTGTTGGAGTGGATTCTCACTCTATTGGTAATGAAGGTCACTTCAGGTTCTCTCTCTCTTGAGTGTCTCTTCCCTTTTCTTTCTTTCAAAGCCTTAAAAGTTCTGTCTATTCGACTGCTCACTGTGCACACATGGTCCATCTATTTCCCAAGCCACCATGCAAACTTCTTCCCCTCTTCTAGGCAAAATCTATGAGGGGAGAATCGTTGATGAGGGTGGAGTCTTGAGGGAGCATCATGCTCAGGCGAAATTAGCATGGGTGGAGGGTAGTTTTCATGACAGTTTGACCCCCTGTTAGTGTTTTGCTCATAACTTTCTGCTCGGTTGTCCGATTTTAATGAAATTTATATCAACACGAAGCTTTTTTTAAGGCATGTTCCTATGTTATCAGATCTTAAATCAGATATTGCTGCAAAAAGTTATGTCTCTGTGTCTGACAGTCTGTTTTTATGACAGTTTTTACCCTCATCTAGTAACTATCCATAACTTTTTGACCGCTTCTCTGTTTCTTACGAAACATATATCAATGCGAAGCTCTCTTTAAGGCGGATGTCTATATATGTGCTTAGAAGTTGAATCAAATGTTGTTGCAAAATGTTATGAGTCTCTATGTTTGACAGTCTGTTTTCATAATAGTTTTTACTCCCTTCCAGTAAACTGTCCATATCTCTTCAACCGTCTATCTGTTTTCAATGAAACTTATATCAGCATGAAGCCCATCCCAAGATGCATCTCTTTATGTGTTTGAATCTTTAATATCATGTCTCTACTGAAAGTTATAGGCCTCTGTGTCTAATGACAGTTTGTAGAGTGTTTTGAGTTGTGTAAAGGTGTCTATGAAGGAGGTGCAATGTTTCCTCGGAACCTCCCATCCAACCCAATAAGCCCCTTCAAACTCCTCGATATATATCAGTTCATGTCATGTTGAGCCATAAGATCTTCTTTCAACAACGTATCGCTCTTCTCTTTGGCACAAACCGGCTCACTGAGATTATGGCCTCTGCTGATCCTTTCCTTCTCCCTATGCTTGATTACAACATCACTTGGGATGTTACCATCTTCATTCTCATCTGAGGGAGGAAAGTATGGTGTGGTATCTTGGCATAAAAGCTTCTTTTTAATGTCCTTTTCTCAATGATAAATATATTTGTTAGTTAGTTCGAAAGCAGCATGAAGTGAAGAGGTGCGTGAGGTTTAAGACCCCCAACTTCATGTCACATCTTTTGGTGGAGACGCCGGGCACGTTTGGTATTTGATTCATCCCACCTTACTAAATGGTCTCAGGTGTACTTGATTACATGTTATGCCTAGTATAGGCATGTGTTTTTGATGAGATAAAGAAGATGCCTGGAAGAACTCTATTAGAAGAGATTGCAGCCCGTTCAAGAGAACTTGAAGATTGCGAAGGTGATGCTCAAGCTATTTGGACAGTCACCATGATCATATCCTTTATGTTTGCACTGTTGAATATGTTGGTGAATCAACAACGCCAGCATCAGGCACAATGATAGATTGGGGATTGTTCCATGCACTGGCAACTTGGTGTGAAGAAGAGTTGAGTCTTTGGGTAGTTTTTGACTATAACAGTGGAGTGGTGATTCTCAATGCTTTAAACTTCTTTTGCTATGAAAATGATGAAGAGTATAATATCTTGAAGCTTTTATGTGCGCTTCCTATTGTGAGAAGGATGATTCTAGAATGCATGTATACACAATGTTTTCATGGTGCTGATTGGTCACTTATTTTTGAAGATTTTGTTGAGGATCACATTGTGAAGGGTTTTCAACAAGTGGTTATATGCATAATAAGTTGGTCTTGGTATACTAAGGCTCTATGGGATCTTGTTTGGATCTTGTTTGGGATATTATTTGGATCTTGGTGTTTCCTTTTTGTGTTTCATCATGGTGAAGATTCTACTGTTTCGAGGGATCCAAGGGGAAGACCCGGAGTCTTATCTTCGGGATTTTGTTCGAGGATGCCAGCTTTCTGGCCATGAAGGATTGGGCGGAGATTTTGCCTGATTTTCTTGAAGGTGTAGCCTTGAGTTAGCATGAGACCTTACCGGACTCTACCAAGGAGGACTGGGACCAAGTGATGGTAGCAATGAAGCAGAGATTTGGGGCAGTGGAGTCGCCAAATGCTTTGATGTTGCATTTGGACCGGTTCTATCAAGGAGAGGGTGAGATGGTCTCTGCGTTGGCAATCCGATATGAAACTTTATGGACAAAGTATGAAAGAGCAGCTTTGTAAGCTATGGCATCTGCATCATCGGCCTCTCAAAGTCTCTCAGGGATGGAGCACTTAAAGATGAGCAAATTTGTTATGGCCTTGGAGCCTCGTCTTTGCTCAAAAGTAATGACTAAAGATCCAACAACATATGTGGAGGCACTTCGCATTGCAACCAAGAAAGAAGCTTCTCTAAAGATCGAATCCTCTTTTGTATCTTACACAGCTTCAACTTCTAAGGTGGAGGTAATGGGCACTCCTTAGGTACCAAAGTCCTCTAAGTTAGATCATAATATCTCCCAATTGATGGCAGAGTTTGCTGATTTGAAATTACATTTGGTTAATGCACGACAACCTAGAGCACCAAAGAGTGAAGATAGGCCTCGAGATAAGAGTGGGGTCACTTGCTATGAATGTAATGAAAAAGGTCACTATTGCCCTGAGTGTCCTAGATTGAGAAAGAAAGAAGAAAAACAAGTATCCTTGTTAGAAGCTTCTTCAGGGGATGAGGAAAGAGAGGTAATGATGGCTAAACGGGGGCGTGGTAAAGCAAAAGAAGAAGAAGAAAGAAAGGAAGAAGTAGATGAGGAAATCAGAAAGAGGAACACCGTAGTAAGAAAAAGAAGGCATCTAGAAGGAGAATTAGCCAGTCAGACTTTCCTTTAAACACTTATTTCATTAATTTTGGACTTGTCAATGTACAAATTCATTTTTACATATACTTTTGGACTAGTTTTCAGATAAAATTTAAGAAAAACCCAATCTTCAAAGCACATATGAAAACATAAAAACAAGCATTTTTTTATATATTTTTTAAGGACATGAAACTAAAATTATAAAATTTAATGCAGCCTAGATAAGTTACATGAAAAAATAAGATTCAGCAGTTGTAAACTCTCTTAATATTTAATGGTGTTAACAAACACCTTCAAAAGTTACAGTATTAAAGAAACTTGAGTCACCATATTTATAATAGAATTTGACAAACACCAAAAGTTACAATAAGCCTGAGATAAGTTACACAAAAAAGAGTGGTTTACAAAAAAAAGTGTGGTTCAGCAATTGTAAACTCTCTTAATATTTATAATAGTGTTTAGGAAACACTTTCAAAAGTTACAAGTGGAAGTAGCAAACTCTCACAATATTTATAAAGGTGTTGAAAAACACCAAAAGTTACAATAAGACTCTCATTGGAAGGAAAATTTATTTTCAAGACTATAGCCATTCAATTTGATGAATTTTCTATTTTCAAGCCTTTAGCCTAAATTCAACCCATTCAAGAGCTGAGCTCATCTCATCCTCATCGATGTAGTTAAAATTATAGAAGAGAAGTAAGGATTGATGAATTTTCTCCTGCAAGAGGTAAGGCAAGATGAAAGGAGTATGCTTGAGAAGAGGAGGTAAGGCTGCAAGCAAGATGGAAGGAGCAAGCTTGAGGAGAGGAGTAAGGTAAGAAGAGCAAAGTGGTAGAAGTGTTTGCTGTGGGTGAGATATAGAAGACGAACGAGGTGAGGAAGGTAACAAGAGTGAGGAAGGTAACTAGAGGAGGTAAGGCAAGATGAAAGGAGTATGCTTGAGAAGAGGAGGTAAGGCTGCAGGCAAGATGGAAGGAGCAAGCTTGAGGAGAGGAGTAAGGTAAGAAGAGCAAAGTAGAAGAAGTGTTTGCTACGGGTGAGATATAGAAGATGAACGACTACTAGGGGATTTATAGAACTACAGATTCATAATGTGGGATGAAAGATTTAGAATAAAGAATTGGTAGAGGTTGAGATGACTAGATGCAAGATCGTAATGCGAGACATGTGAGACATGTAAGATAGTGAGTACATTCAAATCTATAAAATAAAATGATGGGATGCAAGACCGTAATGGGAGACATTTGAGACATGTAAGACATTGATCAGTACATTGAAATCTATAAAATAAAATGATGGAACACAAGAATGATATAATTATTAGAATCTCATCATGAGATATTCTTTTAATATAATATAAGTTAGACTTGTTGATGCAAGACCGTAATGCGAGACATGTGAGATGATAGGTTTTGAGTACATTGAAATCTATAAAATAAAGTGATGGAACATAAGAATGATATAATTATTAGATTCTCATCATAAGATATTTATTGTATATAATAAATTAGACTTTCAAAAAAGTAAAACCAATTTATTAGTAATAAATTGTATATAATAAATTAGACTTTCAAAAAAGTAAAACCAATAATTAGAATCTCATCATGAGATATTCTTTTAATATAATATAAGTTAGACTTGCTGATGCAAGACCGTAATGCGAGACATGTGAGATGATAGATTTTGAGTACATTGAAATCTATAAAATAAAGTGATGGAATATAAGAATGATATAACTATTAGATTCTCATCATAAGATATTTGTTGTATATAATAAATTAGACTTTCAAAAAAGTAAAACCAATTTTATAAATTTAGAGAGGTGAGTTGTTCATTGAGTGAAGTAAAAAATAAAAGACCATAAATGTGAGAGACACATGAGATGATAGATTTTGAATCGGTTTAAATCTATGAAATAAAGTGATTGAAGACAAGAATAATATAATTAGACTCCCTTCTTTCATCCATCCTAGTCCTTCTATAAACACATTATTCGTTTATCACTCTTAATTTATCATCTCTCCACCCACCATGGATGTCCTTGGCATCGTCGGAGATGTGGAGTTTGGAATCGACAGTCTCAAACAATGGGTTGCTGACCAAGGAGCAAGGAGAGATGCAAGAATTCGACAAGGCTCTCCACTCACACGGATGGAGAGAGAGGAATTCAACGCATAGAGGCGGATAGAGAGGGAGGAGACTCAGAAGATAGCAGAGAGCGAAAGACTTTTACAATGTATTATAAAAGCATGACAAGATCTCTTGGACTTCTTAAGAAACCTACGTTATCGAAGCACTCAGTATGGCCGATTTGATCGGGATGCTGAAAGAACAATAAACGCCTCCCAAAGAGATTATAAAGAAACAATCTGTGGCTGTTTGAATTTCTTCCTTCATTGTAATTATGTTGACGATACAGAAGTGGAGTCCGTGGAAGATTGGATTGTTGAGAAGATAAGAGATACTAATGATGAGATCTTCTAGTGTGATCTCAGCCTCTGTGGCCTGTCCAGTGACTGTTTGAATTTCTTCCTTCATTGTAATTATGTTGACGATACAGAAGTTGAGTCTGTGGAAGATTGGATTGTTGAGAAGATAAGAGATACTAATGATGAGATCAAATTGGATTGTTGAGAAGATAAGAGATACTAATGATTAGATCTTCTAGTGTGATCTCGGCCTCTGTGGCCTGTGCATCATGATTGCTTGAATTTCTTCCTTCATTGTAATTATGTTGAGGATATGGATGTGGAGTCTACGGCGTGTCCATCATGATTGCTTGAATTTCTTCCTTCATTGTAATTATGTTGAGGATATGGACGTGGAGTCTGTGGAAGATTGGATTGTTGAGAAGATAAGAGATACTAATTATGAGATCTTCTAGTGTGATCTTGGCCTCTATGGCTTGTAATAGTTTTGTATTCTCTGCAACAAGTCTGGTAGGGCTGAGTAGATCATATTAGAATTGCTAATACAATTTATTTTTTTAGAATTGCTAATATAATAATAGCCCCATATATATCCTGGATCCTCATCAGTCATAGCCTCATTCAAGCAAAGATTTAGGTTCTTCATTGATAACATTTCTTCTTCTAGATCTGACTCCATTTCAAGACCCTCCGCATCCTCTTCGTGTTCTTCCTCTTCTCTTCTTTGCCCTTTCTTTGTATATGAATGACCTCTTTTTCGAGTTATAGGACTTGGAACTGTAGCTTGTGAAGTACTTGCGTTTTGCATTTGACATCGAGGTTTATTTTTTAGGGGCTCTATGTGAACCGCTTTAGATCGCCCTACTTCTTCTTATATTGCCTCAACTTCAGGTATACTTAAGGGCTTCACTTGTTTTGTTATTCCATCAACTTCATGAGTTACACCATCTAAGTGAGTAATACCATGAACAAGAGATGTGTGTGCATGTCCTGTGTTATCTGATGCATGTCGTGTCTCACTCAATTTAATTTCTATCTGAGATGCATATGCATGTCCTGTATCATCTGATGCATGTCATGTCTCCACCAATTCAATTCCTGTCTCAGATGTAGATCCCTTGTAAGCATCCACGTGTATAAGACCCTCATCCATTGCTAAAATGTGTTCTGTCTCATCCACTCCAGTTCCTCTCTCATTTGTATTACCATGAACCAGGTCTACATGGCGTGTCTCATCACTTCCTTTCTCATGTGTGGATTCTTGCACCTTAGGTCCCTCCAATGAAGTTGAACCTTGTTCAATGACACCTTGAAAGTATTCAAGGATAATCTTTGACTGCATTTTTCTTGCTTCCTCAATGGTAAATTCCTCCCACACATGTTGGAGGATCTCCAATGCAGGAACCAATTCAGGAAATCTAGGTGCTTTTGGCGGCAGCATCACAAAGTGCATTGCATCTTTCTTAGATAGAAGAAACGATTTGTTGCTCATTCTTGACTTTGTGTAAATCATCATTGTACTGCTATCTTTTTCAATTTTTATTCCTAGTAAGGTGCCCCCTTGAATCAAATTGCTCTTTGAGAAAGATACATTTGATGCCCACTCATCTTTCTCCAACTCTCTCTTTGTCATCACTAGAATGAGATTTCCTTTACTTAAGACCAAGAACCATGCTTTCTTTGTTGTGTCAACAACGGTCCAGTTTGTGAAGTCCTTTGGGGCATAAATTCTTCCATTGTATTTCAGTGTCATACCATTGACAAATACTGTAGCCTCAAGATCCATCCTATATTCAAGCACAACACAAATTTTAGGTACTTTGACAAACTACAATTACTTTGAAAAATCAAAAGTACAATGAGTCCCATTAATACACCTCAAGTTTTTATTCTTTCCAATCATATAAGTGTCAATTTCATGCTTTGGGAATAGCCTAAAAGGCTTTACAAGGCTTAGAGCATAAATGTGAAAAAAAAGTAGGATTTACAATGATCTCCGAATACAAATTTGAAGTCTGTCAGATATAAGTGCAAAATGCTCTGTCAACTCCCGCAACTGATATAAGTGTAAAATGCTCTGTCAACTCCCACAACTGGTACAAATATAATATGCTATGTCTAGTCCCTTAACTGATTCAACTGTAATCTATCATGTCCACTAATACAACTTTCAATCATCTTGAAAGTTTAAAAACCTTAATCGTTGCTTAAATGGTAGGGTTGTTGTGAGTGTGAAACCGAATGTGAACGAATGGACTGACTCCGATTAGGAACTAGTCGGGAAATTTTGAGCATGGCTTTGATTGGTTTTTTTGGAGTTCTCTCCTCTAAGGACAAACTAATCTATGCTAATCTAGACTACACCAACTATCGAAGCGAAGAAAAGCAAGAAATAATTTCTTTTCAATTGTTCTTTTTAATATCCTTAGGTTGTGAATTAAAAGCAAAAGATAATCTATTTTCCATTATTCTTTTTAATACACTCAGGTTGCGAGTTTAAAAAAGATAAAATTTATATTTTCAAAAACTAATTTACTTACAACTCATAAGAATTGAACATTCACATTAATAAGGAGTTAAAATCTTAATAAATTTGAATTTAAATAATAAAAACTACAAATTTAATTTGACTCCAAAACGTAAACCCTAAACCCTAAACCCAAATCCCAAAACCCTAAACCCTAAACTTCCAAACCTTAAACCCTAACTCCCAAACCTTAAAACCCTAAAACTTAACCCCAAAACCCTAAACTGTAAACCCAAACCTCAAAACCCTAAACCCTAAATCCTAAACCCAAACCTCAAAACCCTAAACCCTAAACCCTAAACCCAAACCCTAAACCCTAACCCCCAAATCCTAAACCCTAATCCCTAAACCCTGAATCCCAAAACCTAAATCCTAAACCCTAAACGCTAACCCCCAAATACTAACGCCCTAAACACTAACCCCAAACCCAAACCCTAAACCGTAAACCCCTAATCCCTAAACCCAAACCCTAAGCCCTGACTCCGAAACCCTAAACCCTCATCCCCAAACCCCCAAACTCTTTTTTAATTCAAATTAATTTAACTTAATTCACAATCATAAGAAGTTTAAACTTTGACAAAGTAAATTCTTATTAGTTTGAAATCACAAAATTTGAAATATAAATAGATTCAATTTGACTTAAAGTTTATGAAAAAATAAAGTAAAATTAAGAAAATAAGACTTAAAATTTTGAAATCACAAAATTTGAAATATAAATAAATTCAATTTAACTTAAAGTTTATGAAAAAATAACGTAAAATTAAGAAAATAAGACTTAAAATTAAAATTTTAATATTTACCTAGAAGAATATATTAATTCTCCCTAAAAAGAAATAAATTAAAGTAATAATAATGAATGTAAGTTAAACTAATTTTAAAATTTTTAAAAATGTAATAAAATTAAAATTATACTTTCTATATTCCAAAACAAAATGCATTTTTGTAAACTATATTTCAGAAAATTTAATTGAGAAATTAAACTAGTAAATTGAAAATGGAAGTGAAACTCATTTTAAATTCAAAGACAAAGGAAAATTTAAAATTCAAGTTTCCACAAGTTTTCCTTTTCGCACACGTTTGTCTTTTCACACTTTTCAAGTTTTCACACGTTTGTCTTTTCAAACACAAGGTTGTCTTTTATCACAATTTTCAAGTTTTCACACGTTTATCTTTTCAAACACAAGGATTCATAGTTCAAAAAAAGGCTAAAAATTTGAAATTCAAGTTTCCACATGTTTCTCTTTTCAAACACCAAGGTTTATAGTTTTGTTTGTTTAAGTTTCGACTAAATCACACACCAATCTCCTCTAATATGCCTCGTTTATCATAGCTCCCAAATTCTTCCATCAAAACATCTCTCCTTGATCGTCGCCCACTCATTTCTCCTCCTCATTGGTAAGATTTTCTATCTCGATCGTACTTTCTCTTGTGCCCTCCCTCTCTAAATTTTCAAATACCAAGGTTTATAGTTTTGTTTGTTTAAGTTTCGACTACATCACACACCAATCTCCTCTAATATGCCTCATTGATCGTAGCTCCCGAATTCTTCCATCAAAACATCTCTCCTTGATCAATATCGCCCACTCATTTCTCCTCCTCATTGGTAAGATTTTCTATCTCGATCGTACTTTCTCTTGTGCTCTCCCTCTCTAAATATTCATCTCTCGTCCATTTCTCGTCAATCTCTCTCATCTGCTCTCTTTTTCTTCTCTCTCTCTCTCTCTTGCTAGTACGCTTCTCTCTTCTTCTTGTCTCTCTCTCTCTCTCACTCTAGTACGCTTCTCTCTCTCTTGTCTCTCCTCTCCCTCTCTTTTTCTCTTCTCTCTCTCTCTCCTCTCCCCTCTAGTCTACGTTTCCTCTAATCTTTATTTACTCTCTCCCCTCCTCTTCATTTCCCCCCTCTCTCTCTCTCTCTCTCTCCCACTCTCTCCTCTCCTTTTCTCTCTCTCTCTCACTTGCGGTCCCCACTCTCTCTCCCCCTCTCTCTCTCTCCCCACTCTCTCTCTCCCCCCTCTCTCTCTCGCGCACTGCCGCGGCAGTGCATCCCTCACTCTCTCTTTCACCCCCTCTCTCTCTCGGCAATGCCACCCCCTCTCTCTCTCTCCCCCCTCTTTCTCCCCCCTCTCTCTCTCGCGCTGCTGCGGCAGCGGCCTCCCCCCCTCTCTCTCTCTCTTCCCCCCTCTCTCTCTCTCTCCCCCCCTCTCTCTCGTGCTACCGCGGCAGCAACCTCCCCCCCTCTCTCTCTCTCTCCCTCCCCTCTCTCTCCCCCCTCTCTCTCTCACGTTGCCGCGGCAGCGGCCTCCCCCCTCTCTCTCTCTCTCTCCCCCCTCTCTCTCTCTCCCCCCCTCTCTCTCTCGTGCTGCCACGGCAGCGGCCTCCCCCCCTCTCTCTCTCTCTCCCCCCCCTCTCTCTCTCTCCCCACTCTCTCTCTCCCCCCCTCTCTCGCGCTGCCGTGGCAGCGGCCTCCCCCCCTCTCTCTCTCCCCCCTGTATCTCTCCCTCCCCCTCTCTCTCTCGCGGTGCCGCGGTAATGGCCTCCCCCCCTCTCTCTCTCCCCCCCTCTCTCTCTCATGTTGTCGCGGCAGCGGCCTCCCCCACCTCTCTCTCTCTCTCCTCCCCCCTCTCTCTCTCTCTCCCCACTCTATCTCTCCCCCCTCTCTCTCGCGCTGCCGTGGCAGTGGCCTCCCCCTCCTCTCTCTCTCTCCCCCCCTCTCTCTCTCTCTCTCTCCCCCCCCTCTTTCTCTCGTGCTGCCGCGATAGCGGCCTCCCCCCCTCTCTCTCTCGCGCTGCCGTGGCAGCGGCCTCCCCCCCTCTCTCTCACTCCCCCCCTCTCTCTCTCTCTCCCAACTCTCTCTCTCCCCCCCTCTCTCTCCCCCTCTCTCTCTCTCTCCCCCCCTCTCTCTCGTGCTGCCGCGGCAGCGGCCTCCCCCCCCTCTCTCTCTCTCCCCCCCTCTCTCTCTCTCTCCCCCCTCTCTCTCTCCCCCCTCTCTCTCGCACTGCTGTGGAGCGGCCTCCCCCCCCTCTCTCTCTCTCCCCCTCTCTCTCGTGCTGTCGCGACAGCGGCCTCCCCCCTGTCTCTCTCTCTCCCCCCCTCTCTCTCTCCCCCCTCTCTCTCTCGTGTTGCCGTGGTAGTGACCTCCCCCCCTCTCTCTCTCTCTTCCCCCTCTCTCTCTCTCTCCCCACTCTCTCTCTCCCCCCTCTCTCTCGCGTTGCCACGGCAGTGGCCTCCCCCCCTCTCTCTCTCTCTCCCCACCTCTCTCTCTCCCCCCTCTCTCTCTCTCCCCCCTCTCTCTCTCGTGCTGCTGTGGCAGCGGCCTCCCCCCCCCCCTCTCTCTCTCCCCACTCTCTCTCTCCCCCTTCTCTCTCGCGCTGCCGCGGCAGCGGCCTCCCCCCCTCTCTCTCTCTCTCCCCACTCTCTCTCTCCCCCCCTCTCTCTGTCACACTGCCGCGGCAGCGGCCTCCCCCCCTCTCTCTCTCTCTCCCCCCTCCCCCCCTCTCTCTCTCTCCCCCCCTCTCTCTCTCTCGCTGCCGTGGCAGCGGCCTCCCCCCTCTCTCTCTCTCTCCCCCCTCTCTCTCTCTCTCCCCACTCTCTCTCTCCCCCCTCTCTCTCGCGTTGCCACGGCAGTGGCCTCCCCCCCTCTCTCTCTCGCGCTACTACGGCAGCGGGCTCCCCCCCTCTCTCTCTCTCTCCCCACTCTCTCTCTCCCCCCCTCTCTCTCTCTCTCTCCCCACTCTCTCTCTCGCCTCCCCTCTCTCTCTCTTTTACCTCTCACCCTCTCTCTTTCTCTCTCTCTCTAAAAGTCTCTCCTCTTTCTCCCTCTCTCTTTCTCTCTCTCTCTCTCTTTTGCTACCGAGGCAGCAAGACTCTCTCTCTTATAATCTCTCTCTAAAAGTCTTTCCTTCACTTTTCTCTCTCTAAGTTCTCTCTCTATAATAAAATTTTAAAGAATACAAATTTTAAAAAAAGTACCTGGAAAGAAGTTGAGATCTATGCTTGTGCTTGCTTTTGCTCTTCCTCCTCTTTTTGCTTCTCCTCTTGCTCTTCCTTGTTGAAATGAGAGAAACAATGAGAGAAGGAGAGTAGATATAAGAAAAACTGGGGTTTTAAGTACTTCTCTCTCATTGGTCCTTCTATATCATTATCTCCTCTCCCATTGGCCTCTCCATTAGATTATCTTCTCTCCCTCTCCCACCCACTCCCATCCTCCCACCCCATTCCCACTCCCACCCCCATCCTCCCACCCCACCTCCCCCATTCCCACTCCCACGCCCATGCCCATTCTTCCACCTTCCCCATTCCCACTCCCTCTCCAACTCCCATCCTCCCACCCCACCCCTCCCACTCCCACTCCCATCCTCCCACCCTCACCCCACCCCCACCTCCCCCATTCCCACTCCCTCTCCCACTCCCACTCCCATTCTCCCACCCACTCCCATCCTCCCACCTCCACCTCTCACTCCCACTCCCATCCTCCCACCCCCACCCCTCCCCCCCCCATTCCCACTCCCATTCCCACTCCCACTCCCATTCTCCCACCCCTATCCTCCCACCTCACCCCTCCCACTCCCATCCTCCTACTCCCTCTCCCACTCCCACGCCCATTTTCCCACCCCCCCACCTCCCCCATTCCCACTCCCTCTCCCATCCTCCCACCCCACCCCTCCCACTTCCACCCCCACCCCCACCTCCCCCATTCCCACTCCCATCCTCCCACCTCACCCCTCCCACTCCCACCCCCACCTCCCCCATTCCCACTCCCTCTCCCACTCCCATCCTCCCACTCCCACTCCCCACCCCTCCCACTCCCACTCCCATCCTCCCACCCTCACCCCACCCCCACCTCCCCCATTCCCACTCCCTCTCCCTCTCCCACTCCCATTCTCCCACCCCCACCCCCACCTCCCCCATTCCCACTCCCTCTGCCACTCCCACTCCCATCCTCCCACCCCCACCCCCACTGCCCCCATTCCCACTCCCTCTCCCACTCTCCCTTTCTCCCGCTACCACCCTCCCACACTCCCTTTCTCCACTTTCCCACTCTCCCTTTCTCCCACTACCACGCTCCCAACTATCAATTGCAACACAGGGCTTTCTATGGCCCTGTTTAGCCTGACTAATGCTTTTTTTTAAGTTGTGTTAATCATCGCTATATAGCGATGTTTACCAGTGTCACTATATAGTGATGTTTACCAGTGTCGCTATATAGCCACACTTATATAGTGATCGTTCTTTTCCGATGCTTATAACGACGTTTGCACCCATTTTAAAAAAAAAAAAAGTGTATAAAACATCGGTATTTTCGTCGGAAAAGGGCCTATGCCTTGTAGTGATGGAGAGAATGTGGAGCTGAAAAAGCAACTCTAAGAGCTATTGGATGCCGATTTCATCAGACCATTCAAGAGCCCTTATGGAGCGCCAGTTCTGTTTATAAAAAAGAAAGATGGGGACCTAAGGCTTTGTGTAGACTATAGAGCCTTGAATAAAGTAACTATCAAGAACAGATACCCTCTTCCAAATATGAGGGAATTGTTTGACTCTTTGGTCCATGCTCGCTGTTTCAACAAGATTGACTTGACATCAGGATATCGTCAAATTATAGTGGCTGAGGAAGACATAAAAAAGACCACTATGAGGATGAAGTACGGGTCTTATGATTGGTTAGTTCTCACCTTCGAGCTAACCAATGCTCCAGATACTTTCTCCACTCTAATGACAAAAATTTTCAAAGATTCTTTGGATGATTTTGTAGTGCTATACCTCGATGATATTCTCATTTACTCTCGAACACTTGAAGAGCATCTACAACACCTAAGGATTGTGTTCACACCTCTTAGAGAGAACAAGCTCTACCTGAAGGCAAGCGAGTGCGACTTTGCTCAATGTGAGGTCTACTACCTTGGCTTCAAGGTAGCTGAAGGATGTATAATGATGGGCGAGGCAAAAGTGAAGGCAATCATGGATTGGCCAACCCTAAGGACTATTCATGACATTCGAGACTTCAATGGCTTGGCATCATACTACCAAGGATTCGTAGAGATGTACTCAGCTATTACAGCTCCTTTGACTCACCTCACGAGGAAAAATGTTGCTTGGAAGTGGACCGCCAAGCATGAAAAATCATTTCAAGATCTCAAAGATGCTATGACGAACCAGTCTTAGTTCTACCCGATTTCTCCAAGCCATTTGAAGTTCAGACAGATGCATCTGATTTGGCAATTGGTGGAGTACTTCTCCAAGATGGCCATCGAGTGGCTTTCGAGAGAAGAAAATTGATCGAGAGAGAAACAATTATCCCACCCATGATAAAGAAATGATAGCCTTCATTCACTACCTAAGGACTTGGAGGCACTATCTCATGGGTAAGCACTTCACAATCTTTACTGATAATGTTACTACTTCATACTTTGTAAGCCAGCCTAGCCCAAAGCAAGCTAGGTGGCAAGACTTTCTTGCAAGTTTCGATTTCAATATCAGATACAAACCCAGGAAGGAGAACACGATGGTTGATGCCTTATCTAGAAGGCCATACTTGTCTTCCCTTCAACTGTTGAAGGGAGCTACCCTTCTAGAAGAAATCAAACAAGGTTACATCGAGGATGCCCTTGCTAAGCACATGATGCAAGAAGGCTCCAAGAAAGTGCATGTGGAGATTCGAGATGGCCTCATCTTCTAAAAGTAAAAGAGGGTTTACGTCCTAGCAATAGGAGGTCTGAGGAGATGACTCATGAAGGAGCATCACAACACTTTGTGGGCTAGACATCTAGGCCAAGAAAAGACTTTGAACCTTCTCTCAAAGAGTTTCTGGTGGTCCTTAATGGAGCGGGATTGTGATTGATACGTAAGGACATGTGTAACATGTTTCCAAGATAAAGCAAAGAGAAGAAAGCCTGTGGGTTTACTCCAGCCACTCCCTATCCTTGAGAGATCATGGGAGAGCGTGTCCATGGATTTTATCACATGTTTTCCAGATTTGGAAGGATACACGGGTCTGCTTGTCGTGGTTTGCAGACTAAGTTTGCCCACTTCATACCATTCAAGGCCACTTGTGATGCAATAGAAATGTCCAGATTGTTCTTAAAACATGTTGTGAGGAACCACGAGGTGCCCAAGGAGATCATCTCAAGTCGAGATGGACGGTTCACAGGAGCATTTTGACAGACCTTATTCACACTATGTGGCACCACCGTACAGCTCACAAGTGCTTACCATGCTCAAGCTGATGGACAGACCGAGAGTGTCAATCAACTAGCAGAGGATTACCTCAGACACTACATACGAGGGGATCAGGCCGACTGGGTTGCATACCACAACAAGACAAAGCACCCACATAAGCGCACATAGATGCGTTTACTGAACTAAAAAAAAACTTACAAGTGCGTCTATTGGCGTGTCTATTTGCGCATCTAGAGACTCACGTCTAACAGTGCATCTATATAGTAGACAGATGCACGTATAGACGTGCATCTAGACGTGTAAATAGATGCTCTGTAAAAAATTTAAAAAATAGACAGATGCATCGTTAAGTGCATGTATAGACACACTTATAAACGGTCTTATAAACGTGTTTATAGATGCACAGATAAATGCTTTTTGAACAGACAGACACGTATATAGACGCGTTTATATATGCACTGATAGATGCGCTATATAATATATATTTTTTAATTTACAGAATGCTGTGTATGTTGTGTATGCTATATAGTTACAAGAATCCCATTTCCACATTATGTAATTCAATTCTTACAACCAACCGCATTTTAATTACGATTCCCAATAAAACATTACAACTCCAAAACACAATAAAATTGAAAGCTGAAAAAGTGCTTATATGTACATATAGCATGAAGCTAAGCCACGTCATCTGGCTTCAAGTACAAAAAATAACAGGAGTGTATATACAAGAGGCAAGAAGCCAAGCTAGTGGCTTTAAGTTCAAAAAAGAGTAGCTAGCACTACTTCTATGACTAATCCTCGCTCCCTTCCACGCTCCCTTCTACGCTCCCTTTTGCGCTCCCTTCTCCGCCTCCTTCCTCGTCTTCTTCCTTGTCTTCTTGTGCAGGGACCTGTCAACAAGGGACAACATATATCAATGTATGAAAAATCAAATCGTTACTTATAATATTGACATTATTTAATTACTTTCAAATACCTCAGGGGCCGCTCCAGTAGCTTGGATATACTGCTCCTCAGTAATCAACCCATCATGATAGAAGTGCCTCCATGTATCTCCTCTGCGATGGTGGTGGTGGTAGACTGTCTCGACAGGAGTAGGGTATCTGCCCACGATATCAAGCTACAAGATGACACAATTTGCGGAGGGGTTAGTACAAAGAAACAACCTCCTAATAAACTACATAACCAATATAATTTGAGATCGATACTTACAAATTGGGCCTCCCATGAATCAACACCCCCTGCTCCAAAATGCACGCTTCCATATTGCTCCATTTGGATCCTTCGTGCCTCCACGTGCTACAGACTGGGGTCCTCCCTCGCTGACTTCATTGATTTCTTTCACTTACGCTTGTGAGCAGTGTGGGGCGGGCCCCTTGGTGGTTGACCTCCCTCGAGCCTGGCAAGCTCCACTAGTGCCTGCCTCTTAAGCGAAGATCTTTTATTGCCAAGTATCGTAACAATCTTTGACTTGGCCCATTTATCTGTGAACTGACGATTGGGGGGTTAGGATACCTAGAGCGAACAACAGTGAGGGTCTCATCAGCCAACGTCTTTCACTGGTCTTTGTAGTGGATAAAGCAATCTCTGTAATTGTTAGCAATTACAGAGCGCATGAAGGCCATGATGTCCTTCCCCCGTGCATCCATCAAGATGCCTCCTGTCTGAGTGATGTCATAGAATATCGTACCATCACCCGGAGGCACGTCTAAATCATCTGAATCATCATCGTCCCCTACCACCACCCCTCCCAAAGCATTGTGCCATGCATCCCCCACCGCTCTCCCTACTACTACACCTGCTACCTTGTCGTGTCGAGCTAGTACGTTGGCCACTCATAGCTGGACACTGCATGGGACTACGTGGACCACTCGTAGCTAGAGAACCGAGTCTCGACTGCATAGGAGTACGCCAACAGCTCTGCGAGACAGAAGGACCTCCTGACGGCATGGGGGAAGGGGCATAAGATGGCATGGCAGAAGGGGCATCAGACAACATGGCGAAAGGGGCATAAGACGACATGGGAGATGGGCCCGCGCTGTGTAGCTGGCTAGGTTGTGCTGACTCCGCTGGGGTCATCTCAGCTGGTGTGGGGTGGTTTGGAGTCTATAGTGCCGACTCTTGGGGGGCATTTAGAGTACCCGTCATATACCTGTATAACTCCGCAGGACTAGGAAGGTGCCCTAAAATGTTATATAAGTCCCTAAAAATAGACTCTCGGAGATCAGGTGAGCCTGAAGAGCTTCTTGGCCACATGATGAACTGGAAAAAAGAAAAAAAGACGATTACTGATGAGCTGAGAAGAAAGGGGAAGGTAAGAAAAGATTACTATCGGAGCACGTCTATAGACGCATCTGAGAAGTGCATCTATTTTCGCATACAACAGTGCGTCTATAGACGTGGCTGTCTATGTCTACACACAAGCTAGATGTGCATCTAGACGCGCCTATAGACGCGATTTTAGATGCGCTCTGAGACGTGCCTATAGACGCACTCCGACAGATGGACTTTTCTAAAAAGTAGAAAAGGACATGCGCCCGACACAAAAACGTAACACTGATACCAAAATCATGCGTTTCTTAGATACAAGAAAGTACAAATCCAAAGAGAGCAAACTTCCAAAAAAGATCAACTGTAAAAAGACTTACCTTGGATAGAGGTATGGAAGGTTCTTCTCCTTTTTCAAAGTTGCTTCTCTTCCTTGTTCACCCTCTTCTCCTTTAAACTTGGAAGTAAGTGTGGGTGCCTTCCTCTTAAGTGTAAGCTTGGAAGTAAGTGTGGGTGCCTTCCTCTTAAGCATCGAAACTGTGGATCTGCTAATAGCAAAGCAAGCAAGCCGCGTGAAGTATAAGTAATGTGAAGAAAAGCAAAGTGAGCGTGCTTAAAGCAGATTTAAAAGCCGTGTCTATAGGTGCTTCTAATAGCGTGTCTATACATGCATCTAAATACATAGACAGACATGGTTTTAGACGCACCTTTAGACGTGCCACAGAGTTTAAAATTAAATATTTGAAGAAAAGCAAATTTTTTTGGGTTGTTTGTTTGTAGGATGTCTTCATCTTCAACAAGTAGCTCCAGTGAGGATGAATCCCTCCGTATCCACCATCGCGAAATGTGGTTGGAGCAGAAAATCAAATGTATGTGTGATTGATGTCAAGGAAACATGTATCGTGCACACAGGATTACACTCAATCACATCTCAAAGTATGGAGAATGGGATGCGACTGTAAACATGGTAAGTGTTAAAGAGTTAAGGTTGATTGAGATACCTATGGGTGTTCATATGTTTGAGTTATGATCCCGTTCTAATTTGATATAGGATGCAATGCAACACCCGCATATGTTTCCCTATGCTCACCGCGAGGAGGTGAAGCGTCGGCGATATGAGGTGGGATCTTCAGGAGGGACCGTTATGGATGCATGGAGTGATGGTGATAGTAACCCTTTGCCATTGCCTCATGAAGCCATGGAGGAGGAGGCATTTGATGATATGGTGCGGGATTTATATGTCCATCAAGGGAGGGATGATAGCATGGAGCAGGATGATCTTTTTACTAAGCATCGACTCCACTGTTTGAGGGGTGCACATTCTTTGTTCTACGTGCCTCCCTTGAGTTACTAAACTTGCAAACCATCTATGGATGGAGCAATGCAAGTTTGAATGCATTACTCAAGTAAGCTTTAAAATCTATTTTGCAAACATGGTGAATTATGCTAGTGGATCAATTACTTGAATGCTTTT
This sequence comes from Dipteris shenzhenensis, assembly GCF_047967505.1. NCBI lineage: Eukaryota > Viridiplantae > Streptophyta > Polypodiopsida > Gleicheniales > Dipteridaceae > Dipteris > Dipteris shenzhenensis. The sequence continues at coordinate 31,471,394 of NC_141623.1, forward strand.
CCTCATTTATGGTCTTCACGTGTAGGCTATTGTGTAAAATGCTTCCAAGGGAGAATAAATTACCGACCTCAAGAGATATGGCAAGGCAACATGTGACCTCTCTTCGAGGATTAGATTACAAGCGCATCCATGCATGTGTCAACGATTGCGTTTTGTTTCGTGGACTACATAAGGATGCAAGAGAGTGCCCTACTTGTGGAGAGGCAAGATATAGAGTAGATCTCAAAACTTTAGACGTGCCTCGTAAGGTTCTGCGACATTTTCCCATAATCCCTCGCATCCAACATATGTTCAAGTGCAAATCCATTGCAGAGGTCATGTCATGGCATTCCTCCCATCGATCAACCGATGGCAAGTGGAGAACTCCCACAAACTCTCCTGCGTGGAAGCATATTGAAGACACAGGAGCCTTTGATTGATGAGCTAGAGATACTTTGGAGAGGTATCGAGATGCATGATGTGAGCAGGCCTCCCTCATCACGAGACTTCAACTACAAAGCAGTCTTGATGTGAACGATGCATGACTTCCCAGGCTATGGCGAGTGTTTAGGTAAGCATTTCACTTCTAATTATGAATAGGCAAAGGATGTGTCACCCTAAACCCACCTTCAACTCTTAATTGCGTCTATTGTTCAAGTCTCACTACATCGGGTTACCATGCATGTCCTGTTTGTGGTCCTTCGCTAGTTGCCTCATGGACAGATGCATTGAATAAGGTCATCTATGAGAATCACCATCGATTTCTCCCACCTGATCATCCTAGATATGTTGCCCCTTGGAATGAAGTCCTCCCATAATCACTCACTGCGGGCGATTGGATAAGAATTTGGGACCGTTCCACGACTCCTCCACCACTTGGCATGAGCCGGTAAGGGTTTGTAACTATTGTGTGCTATATTTCCCGCTAACACTTCATTTTATCTAGATACTCCATCTTTTATCGTTTACCATATTCGTCCCACCTCAAGATCAATCACCTGCTTGATCCCATGCATATCTTCAAGAATGTGGCATCTACCATTTGGGAGCATTTGAATGGGACACGAGATTCCATAGGCATAAGGGAGGATCTACGTACCACACGGAGGATGCGTGAAGCTTAGCCACAAGAAGGACCAAATGGGCGTGTTTTTTTACCTCGTGCACCATGGAGGTTATCAAAGCCAGAGATGGCGGTGGTAAAGCGTGCTATTACTACAATTCGTACTCCCACTGGAGGCATGAGGTGTTTGAAGGGAGCCTTTACAAAGAGCAAGAAAAGAGGTGTAGAGCAATTATATGGTTTGAAATCTCATGATTGGCACAAGATGCTCCAAGTAAGTATTTTATGTGCATAATATCTTTTTCCTTTTAAATTTGTGAGTGAATAATTATAAGCAACTAATCAACCACCTCCTCGTGGGTTCAGTTCATACTACCTACTAGCATTTCACGTAATGCATCGAAGGATGTGAAAGATTGTATTTACAAGATGGGTGAGCTTGTGAGATACTTTACATGATACAAAATATGATGCGTATTACTGCTCCATGCAAGGTGTTCATATTGCTAATATGGTACATATTTTTGAGTTTCTTATTGATGTGGATAGCTCTCTCCCACGACTATGGAGAGATGATGAAGACCTAAGGATGACCTCTATTGTGCCTCAAGGGAAAGGACGCAACAAAGTAATAGACACGGAGTTACATAATAGTATCAACCTCTATTGCGTGCTTAATAGTGATGTGATGAAAAGATGGGTGACAAGATACGAGGATGCAAAGGCAAGAAGACAAGAAGAAAGGGCCCTCTTTCGTACACACCATGGATCTCGTGTGCCATACCCTCAGTATCTAAGAGCACTTCCAAAGGATATTCATGTGGAATGGAGAAAGCAGAGAAAGACGAGGGGATGCATATCACAATGGAAGAATGGGAGTATGCTAGGGGATGCATGAACAAGGTCGGTATATAGAATGTTATGCATAAGTTAGGAGCTTTCAATAATTTAGATTGCTTATTTAATTAATTTTTTCTTGGTGTAGTGCACTATGTTCAATGCTATATGGTGTGAGGGCAAACATTTTCGAACACAACGGATTGATAATAAGAGAAACACACAAGATTGCGGCATCATTGCTAGCTTTGAGGGAGCCAATGGAGCCATGGATGATTATTGTGGCATAATCCAAGATATTATTAAGCTTGACTTTCGACGCTTCTTTGTGTATGTTTTGGATGTAAAGTGGTTTAAGGACGTGGTGGAAAGAGGCCCTAATGCAACAATCAAATGCCATGCAAGTGGCTTTGTAACTATTGACTCCACAAAGTTTTGGCAAAGTAGGAAGGACACACTAGTACTACCATAACAATGTGAACAGGTACAGTGCACACATATAAAAATACTCGCTTTTAAATATTTGATGCAAGGAAAATAACATGATTGTATTTGTGTTTCAATTAGGTTGTCTATCAACCAATGGTGGATAATAATAGATGGTGGCATGTCATACCTATTATGCCACGTTCCAAAGTGATGTATAGTACATTTACTAATATGGAGCGTATGGAGGATGATCATGGCCATGGACATGATGATGACCGTGATACGAGAGAGGAGGATGATCATGAGATAGGAGATACAGATATTGAGGCCATTACCCATGAGGACGAGCCTACCATTGGTGATGTTGATTTCGATGAGCACATGAGTAGCACAAGTAGTAGTGGGTTGAATGTATTTGTAGATCTAAACACTTGTTTGGATTTTGAAGTAGATAGTTTGGCAAGGGTTGATCTCATTGAGGATGAGATTGAACCGTAGCCCATCATTGATATTGGCAAAACTATTTTACATATTGTCTCATTCTCCTCACCTCACTTAATTCTTGTATATGTGGGCTTGCAAAAAAGCATTGATGTTTTTGTTAAAATTATGTACTTTGGTAATCATGGGCAATGTTTGAAAAGCAATGATGTACACCAAAATCTCACTTTCTGTATTCTTTGTTTTGCGTCTAAATACGTGTCTAATTCCCAGTGTAAACGTGCTAATAGACGTGCTAATACACGCGTAAATAGACGTGCTGATAAACACAATGTTAGACGGGCCTATATTTTCTCAGTGTAGATGCGCAAAAAGAGGTGTTAATACACGTGCAAATAGATAAGCTGTTAGATGCGCTATTAGATACGCCCGTAATTTCTCTATTCAAGCAACGCCTATAGATGCGCCCGCTATTTTGCGCGTCTACCATGCGCGTCTATAGTTGCTTTGTGTTGTTCTGTATGTAGATGTTGTACAATTCACGTACAATGCTTGCAAGCACTATTCTACAGGCTTCTCTCCCTTCGAGCTTGGCTGTGGGTATTAGACCCTAGCACCAAGAGAAGCGGCCGTTCTAACCTCCAGCGTAGGCATGGCTCCAGTAGGAGGTGCGTTTCATGAAACGTGGGTGCAAAGATTGGCAGAGGCTCGGAAGAAGCTAGAGAAGGCCCAGAAAAGGATGAAGAAGTATTACGACGCTAGGAGTACCAAGAAGGAGACCTAGTGTACTTGAAGCTCGACCCCGACCATTTTGATTACCCAAGTGAGATCACCCATCGACTAGCGCGCAGATACTACGGACCATTCGCCATCGCCTGGCGCTACCGGCGCACTATCATGTGCACCGGGTATTCCATGTGTCCATGCTTAAGACCTCGGTGAAGGATGATGATCCTGAGAGGATCCAACGAGCCAAAGGCCCCGCACTCATCGTGGACGGAGGGGAAGCAGAGGAGCTCGAAGCCATTCTTATGCACAGGGATCGGCCGAATCAGTTCGGCGCTAACCGGATTTCTCTGTAAATGGCTCGATCAGCCTAAGGCATCCAGCTCGTGGAGGAGCAAAGCTTCGCTGTGGCATTTCCAACAAGTCGTCACCAACTACAACAAAGAACATCCTTTCCCTCGCCTGCGCGACGGTCGAAAAAAGAGGGGGGTGGTGTAACAGGAAGGACCTGTTGACAAGGAGATCCATAGGGCACCACAAGGCTTCATAAGCTCCTCTATTTCTTGCTTGATACCACAATTCGAGTCATTGAAAGGCTTTCGTCCCAGAGAGCGAAGGAACATCATGAGACATGCAGGCTTCTGTACCTCTACGCATTGGATCTCAAGTCTTTAGGGAAATGCTAAAAAAGGCATTTCCACAGAAAAAAACGGCAAGCAGTGGTAGCTGTCGCCAGCCATTTTATTTTCTGGAAAGGCCAACGTCAAGCGTTTTCAGGATGTCGAGGGCTCGGATGGCTGTCATCTTTTGACAAATCCTATCTTCACAACTCGGCGTACCGTCCATCTAGGTTTGATAGGGACCTACGACTTGATGGGGACCTGTGAACGTACATATATTATTTCTTTGAAAATAAGAGCCACGAATAGGATGGTGGAGACAATCTTAGACTTTGACGGTGGGTGGAATGCACCAGAGTATGTTAAAGAGGATACGCTACTCAAACTCGAATTTCTACACCTAGATGCACAAGAACCTTGGAGCCTGGCAGTGACGACTGAAGGACACTACTAATTATAGCCCTCAGTGTGTACATTAACCTTTATGAATTAAGCGCAATTTCATTTTCCATAGGTCAATGATTCATCTTTGATTTTCATCCAAGGATCCTATGATAGACTGTCAATCGTCTTTTGAATTAAGCGCAATTTACATCGTAATTCATTTTCCATAGGTCAATGATTCATCTTTGATTTTCATCCAAGGATCCTATGATAGACTGTTAATCGTCTTTTGGGATGAAATGACCGCAAGGCGCTGATCACCTCTTTTTCGCCACTTCCATCGAGTGTTAATACGTATCGGCAATCCTTCGTGAAGAGGAGAGCTAGAATTTAGTTTACAACTGGAACAAAAAATAGCCTGCATGCATCAGAAGTTTATAAAATCTTATAAAATGGAAGTAAGCCTGCGCTGTGATCAATAGAACTTGTTATACAGCCTTTAACAGCATGCACGCTTGTACACTAGTGGTACTGCTTGAAATGAATTATTCAGTTGGAAAATGATTGTTGCATTCATCGGAACATCTTCTCGAGCTTAAAGATTTCCTTTGGGCTGAGCCCTAAATTCTTCTGCAATACAACAGCAGGAATTGGTGGCTTTGATCCGAAAAGATTGAAGTTGAGCAGCGACGCGCCTGGGTTCTGGCTGTTTAACGAAGCATACGCCAGTGCTGGACCCTTCCCAACGTTGTAACTGTAATGCACCAACCCCCTGGGAAAGACGAACAGATCTCCAGGGTACAAAGTTTGCGAAAAGAGCACATTCGCAGTATCTATGAAGCCTGCGGAAACCGTGCCCTTCACAACAATCAGCACCTCCGTGGCCCGAGGGTGCACATGAATGGGAATCACCCCGCCAGTGGCGAAGTCGAGGCGAGCAACCGTGAGGCCTTGAGTGTTAAGGCCCCCGAAGTTGGCACCGGCAGCGGCAGTGACGGCGGAGCCGAAGGGGTTGGAGGTGTTGCCGGGCGTTCGGAGGAGGATACTTTTGAAGTCGGCAGGAGTGACGGTTGCGGGGTTTTTGCAGGGCAAACCATTGAAGAACGTGTGCTGGGCGAGGAGGGGGTCAGTGACGCAGAAATCTTGGAGGGGGTCGGGGTCGGCAGAGAGGGAGAAGGAGATCGAGGAGGCGAGGAAGAAGGCAAGGAAGAGGAAGGGAGCGGGCAAGAGGGAAGTCATGGCTACTAACGAAAGGAGATGAGAGCTCAGTGCAAGCAAGTAGAGATGCAAACTCGCAAGCAATGAGCTGCCAATTTATCACGTTCTTCTTCGTTCCGTTTTAAGGTTTACTGGTTGGCAGTATCGTTGACATACCTTCCTTGGTAGCTCGTCGTGAGACGTGCTTCCCTCCTTCCCATCACGTTTTGACCTTGCCCTCCCTTATGCATTTTATGTGTTCCTCTTCCCTTTCTCTTTCCACAATAAGTCGGCTGCATCCTAGCTTTGTTCATTTTGGTCTAAGGTAGTGTGAGCATATGTTGACCGCCATGTTTTTTGCATGCCTTTCCTCCTACTTTTGTTTATCTAATTATTATCATATTATTTTCCCATTATAGTAGCATATATGTCTTTACTCCCACTTTTGTTTATCAAATTAGATCAATATTATTTTCCCATTATATGGTTTGTGAAACCATACCAACTCCTTATCTTGACAATTTCATCCTATTATAGTACCATATATGAAAAAACACACATACACATTTTTTTTTGTGGAAAGTGGATCAGCACGCTCGCCCGTGTGTGCACACACAGTTATGCTTGTGGCTAAGATTTCTCACAAAAATTTTCTCTTGAAAATCATCAACTCCTTACAAGCAAGATGTCGAAACTTGATAACTATCATGTAATCCTTATCTTCTCATGTAAAATTTTGAAGACTTTTCGCAAACTCCCTCCCATGCTCAAAGATGGCATAAATTTCTTTGTGAACAATGTATGTCAACTTTTACTTTCAGCTTACTTTAGACTTGTCATGTGCATATATTTTTTACAAGGTTTTACATTAGTGAATAATCCCACTACTTCACTCATGGCATTTAGAAGTTGCAGCTACAAGTAAAACATATTGTAGCATTGCAATTTTCAACAAAACTTGTCTCTAAGAATTACAAACTTGTACTTAACACCTATTTCATTAATTTTGGACTTTTTCTGTTGTTTTTAGACGAAGCCCAAAAATCCTTCCCAAATGAAAAGTTTACTTTGTGAAAATATTCATCCCAAATCAAAATTTTACTTTCTGAAAATATTCTTCCCAAATCAAAAGTTCACTTTGTGGCACTATCATATTCACATAAAAATCTTGTTTTTTCAATCTATACTTTCATACTAACATGCACGGGGGGGTCACTTAGTGTAATATGTCTATATCATGTGCGTGCAAGGGTTCTTTTCTAAATCCCTATGTAACCTATTTGTATTTTGGGAAATTTTATAAATCCCCTTCTGTAAGTATATTTATTTTCCTAGAGGAATTTTAAAAGTCCTTATGTGAGTCATACACTACTACTTTTCGAGTCCCTTTAGGTAGGATGAGATATTTAAACTGCAAGATCTCTACATCACCTGCATTATTTGAATCTACACACAAAAAATTGAGGTACCGACTGCAATAATGGGCAATGCATAAGTTTAAGATGGGTTTGTGTCTTGATGATGCCATAAGGCAAGAGAAACAAAGAATAAAGACATATGTGTAAAAATTAAGAGGAACAAATATCAAACAAGACAAGTCATGTGTGCCATACACCAAGAGCAAAGAATTGTGCAAAGTCACTTGAAACGCGTAAAGAGCTCAAGAAACAACCTTTATAAAAATACTACATGAAAGATTGGGAGATTTTATAAATGCTTTATATCTTTCAATTTTTTACAAAACCATATGTATGGGTGTTTTAGCTAGGAGAAGGGATCCAATTTTACAAAGCATTCAATGACGATATATAATATTTATTTCTTGCCAAATACAAACATCTACTAAGTCACAAACCATGGTATTAAAACCATAGAGGCTACATTCATACAACATCTTGTTGTACCCGATGCCAAAATAGCATTTTCAAACTTGCTTAATGGCATTCATATAAACAAAAGTACCCAGGCGGTTCAAATCATCCACTTCTGTGATTCAAGGTCTTGCAAAAAAATAATTTAAAAAATCCCATCAAGAGAAAGCAAACTAAACTCAGCGCATAGTAATAATCGTAATAAAGCTTTTATCATATTCGAAAGATAACAAAGAAGCCCCTACCAAGTGCATTTAATGCCCCTTTACAAAGTCATTGAATACATTCCAATCATTCTCATCTAAAGTATACTTATTGCTATTACACTCATAGGTGAGGTTTGCCAATGCAATTACGCTCTCAATATTTATCATGTCAAGGTCTGTAAGGTCATATGTGAAGCATCTTGAACCTTTTGCCTTTTGATACCACCCAAGTCGGACTTTGCTTTTCCTTGTTTTGTGTTCTTCATGAAAGAATACGGCACAATCGGAACCTATTCCAAATAGGTTCTCATTTGATGAACAACAAGACAAAGCACCCATAGACGCGCGCACAGACGCGTTTCATGAACTAAAATAGAAACGTATGGGCACGTCTATTTGCACGTCTCGAGACCTGCATGTAATTGCGCGTCTATATATTAGACTTACGCGCGTATAGATGTGCACAAAGACGCATAAATAGACACGCTTATAAACGCTTTTATAGACGTGCGTATAGACGCAAGTCGAACAGACAGAAGCGAATATAAACGCGTTTTTAAACGCACTGATAGACGCGCCTTTTTTTTTAATAAATTTTACAGAATAGTGTGTATGTTGTGTATGCTATATAGTTACAAGAATCCCATATCCACATTCTGTAATTCAATTCTTACAGCCAACCACATTTTAATTACAATTCCAAATAAAATATTACAACTCCAAAACGCAATAAAATTGAAAGCTCAAAAAGTGCTTGTATATACATATAGCACGAAGCTAAGCCACGTCATGTGGCTTCAAGTACAAAAAATAAGGAAGCTAAGCCATGTCATGTGGCTTCAAGTACAAAAAATAAGAGGAGTCTATATACAAGAGGCACGAAGCCAAGCCAGTGGCTTTAAGTACAAGAAAGAGTAGCTAGCATTACTTATACGACTAATCTATGTACTCTAGGTCCTCGCTCCCTTCCACGCTCCCTTCTGCGCTCCCTTCTGTGCCTCCTTTCTCCTCTTCCTCATCGTCTTGTGCACGGGCCTGTAAGCAAGGGACAACATATATCAATGTATGAAAAATCAAATCTTTACTTATAATTTTGGCATTATTTAATTACTTTCAAATACCTGGGGGGCCTGTCCAGTAGCTCGGGTATACTGCTCCTCAATAATCAACCCGTCATCATAGAAGTGCCTCCATGTATCTCCTCTGCGATGGTGGCGGTGGTAGGCTGTCTCCACTGGAGTAGGGTATCTGCCCACGATCTCAAGCTGCATGATCGCGATACACTTTGTGGAGGGATTAGTACAAAGAAACAACCAACCTCCTAATAAACTACATAAGCAATATAATTTGAGATCGATACTTACAAATTGGGCCTCCCATGATTCAACACCCCCTGCTCCAACATGCGCGCTTCCATATTCCTCCATCTGGATCCTCCGTGCGCCTCCACGTGCTGCAGACTGGGCTCCTCCCTCGCTGACTTCATTGCCTTCTTCCACTCACGCTTGTGAGCGGTGTGGGGCGGGCCCCTTGGAGGTTGACCTGCCTCAAGCCTGGCAAGCTCCGTTAGGATACCTAGAGCGAACAGTAGCGAGGGTCTCATCAGCCAACCTCTTTGGGTGGTCTTTATAGTGGATAAAGCAATCTCTATAATTGTTAGCAATTACAGAGCGCATGAAGGCCATGATGTCCTTCCCCCGCGCATCCATCAAGATGCCTCCTGTCTGAGTGATGTCATAATAAATCGTACCATCTCCCAGAGGCACGTCTAAATCATCTGAATCATCCTCCTCCTCACCGCCACATGGCCCAAAGCACTGTGCCATGCATCTGCCACCGCTCTCCCTGCTACTACGCCTGCTACCCTGTCGTGTCGAGCTCGTACGCTGGCCACTCGTAGCTGGGGACTGCACGGGACTACGCTGACCACTCGTAGCTGGAGAACCGAGTCTCGACGGCTGGGGAGTACGTCGATGGCTCGCCGAGATAGAAGGACCTCCTAACGGCATGGGGAAAGGGGCATGAGACGGGATGGCAGGAGGGACATAAGACGGCATGGGGGAAGGGGCATAAGACGGTACGGGGGAAGGGGCATAAGACGGCTGTGCGGACTCCGCTAGGGTGATCTCAGGCGGTGTGGGGTGGCTCGGAGTCTGTAGTGCCGACTCCTGGGGAGTGTTTAAGGGTACCCGTAATATACCCGTATAACTCCGCAGGACTAGGAGGGTGCCCTAAAAGATTATATAAATCCTTCCAAATCGATTCCCGCGGATCAGGTGAGCTAGAAGCACTTCCTGGCCACATGTTGAACTAGAAAATAGGAAACAAATCTATTACTTTGGGAGCTGAGAAGAAAGGGGAAAAGAGGCTCTGTCAGAGCGCGTCTATAGACCCGTCTGATCTGCGCATTTAACAGAGCGTTTAACAATTCAAGTAAAAGCGCGTCTAACAGTCCGTCCAACAATCTGTCTAACAATGCGTTTACAAGCGCGTCTAACAGTCGGTCTAATAATCCGTCTAACAGTGCGTTTAAAAGCGCGTCTAACAATGCGTTTAAAACTCCGTTTAACAGGGCGTCTGTGTGAGCATCTACATACACGTCTGTGTGTGTCTGTAACGAGCCAGACGCGCCTATAGACGCGCATTTAGACGTGCCCTCAGACGCGCCTATAGACGCGCTCCGACAGGTAAGAATACTAAAAAGTCGAAAAGGACGTTGCGCCCGACAAAAGAACGTGTCGCTCATACCTAGATCCTGCGTTTCGTGGATGCGAGAAAGTACAAAACTGGAAAGAGCAAGCAAGAACAACTTCAAAAGGACTTACTTGGAAAAAGGTGTGGAAGGATCTTTCTTTTCCAAACTTGTTTCTTCTCCTTGTTCGTACTCCTCCTCTTCTTTAGGCTTGGAAGCAAGTGTAGGTACGGTCCCTTTCTCTTGAGTGAAAGCTTGGAACTGTGTATGGGAGGCTCTCTCTTAAGCTTCGAATCTATAGAACTGCTAATAAAGAAGGAAGGAAGCCGCTCGCGAAGTTTAAGTAATGAAAAGAAAAGCAAAGCGAGCGGCGCGCCGAAAAGCAGGTTTAAAAGCTGCGTCTATAGTCGCATCTATTACTGCGTCTATAGTCGCGTCTGAATACATAGAGTAGATGCGTCTATAGTCGCATCTATTAGCGCGTCTACAGGCACGTTTAAATACACAAAGTAGACACGCGTTTAGATGCGCCGTTAGACGCGATGTTAGACGCGACTATAGACGCGGCGATAGATGCAACACAGAGTTTAAATTAAGCATTTGAAGAAGAGCAAATTTGGTGGGTTGTTTGTTTGTAGGATGTCTCCATCTTCAACAAGTAGCTCCAGTGAGGATGAATCCCTCCGTATCCACCATCGCGAAATGTGGTTGGAGAAAAAAATCAAATGTCTGTGTGATCGATGTCGAGGAAATATGTATCGTGCATGCAGGATTACGCTCAATCATATCTCAAAGTATGGAGAATGGGATGTGACCGTAAACAGGGTAAGGGTTTGTAAGTTAAGGTTGATTTAGATACCTATGGGTGTTCATATGTTTGAGTTATGATCCCGTTTTAATTTGATACAGGATGCAGTGCCACACCTGCACATGTTACCCTATGCCCGTCGTGAGGAGGCGAAGCATCGGTGATATGAGGTGGGATCTTTAGGAGGGACCGTTACGGATGCATGGAGTGATGGTGATAGTAGCCCTCCACCATTACCTCATGAAGTCGTGGAGGAGGAGGTGTTTGATGATATGGTGCGGGATTTATATGTCCATCAAGGGAGGGATAATAGCATGGAGCAGGATGATCTTTTTACCGCAGCATCGACTCCACTGTTTGAGGGGTGCACATTCTCTGTTCTACGTGTCTCCCTTGAGTTACTAAACTTGCAAACCATCTATGGATGAGCAATGCAAGTTTGAATGCATTACTCAAGTAAGCTTTAAAGTCGATTTTGCAAATATGGTGAATTATGCTAGTCGGTTAATTACTCGAATGCTTTTCCTCATTTATGGTCTTCACGTGCAGGCTATTGTGTAAAATGCTTCCAAGGGAGAATAAATTACCGACCTCAAGAGATATGGCAAGGCAACATGTGACCTCTCTTGGAGGATTAGATTACAAGCGTATCCATGCATGTGTCAACGATTGCGTTTTGTTTCGTGGACTACATAAGGATGCAAGAGAGTGTCCTACTTGTGGAGAGCCAAGATATAGAGCAGATCTCAAAACCTTGGACTTGCCTCGTAAGGTATTGCGACATTTTCCCATAATCCCTCGCATGCAACATATGTTCAAGTGCAAATCTATTGCAGAGCTTGTGTCATGGCATTCCTCCCATCGATCAACCGATGGCAAGTGGAGAACTCCCGCGGACTCTCCTACGTGGAAGCATATTGAAGACACATGGCCAAGCTTCAAGGAAGAACCTAGGAGCGTGATACTTGGATTGGGTATGGACGGTGTGAAGCCATTTGGTCTCAAAAGCACGTCTTACAGTGTATGGCTAGTGGTATTGGTGAATTACAATCTTCCACCCTCTATGGCTATTAAGAAAGGACATGTCATGCTATCCCTTCTAATTCCAGGGAAACATAAAGTCAAAAACCCTGATGTTTATTTGGAGCCTTTGATTGATGAGCTAGAGATACTTTGGAGAGGTATCGAGGTGCATGATGTGAGCAGGCCTCCCTCGTCACGAGACTTCAACTGCAAAGTAGTCTTGATGTGGACGATGCATGACTTCCCAGGCTATGGCGAGTGTTCAGGTAAGCATTGCATTTTTTAATTATGAATAGGCAAAGGACGTGGCACCCTAAACCCACCTTCCACTCTTAATTGCATCTATTGTTTCAGGTCTCACTACATCGGGTTACCATGCATGTCCTGTTTGTGGTCCTTTGCTAGTTGCCTCACGGGCAGACGCATTGAATAAGGTCATCTATGAGAATCACCATCGATTTCTCCCACCTGATCATCCTAGATATGTTGCCCCTTGGAATGAAGTCCTCCCACAATCACACACCGCGAGAGATTGGATGAGAATTTGGGACGGTTCCACGACTCCTCCACCACTTGGCATGAGCCGGTAAGGATTTGTAACTATTGGCTGGAAGTAAAGATTGGCTATATTGGTTGAAAGTAAAGATTGCATGCTAACACTTTATTTTGTTTAGATACTCCATCTTTTATCGTTTACCATATTGGTCCCACCTCAAGATCAATCACCTGCTCGATCCCATGCATATCTTAGAGAATGTGGCATCTACCATTTGGGAGCATTTGAATGGGACACGAGATTCGGCAGGCATAAGGGAGGATGCTAAGGCAAGAAGACAAGAAGAAAGGGTCCTCTTTCATACACACCACGGATCTCGTGTGCCATACCCTCAGCGTCTAAAAGCACTTCCAAAGGATATTCATGTGGATTGGCTACTTGATGAAATGGAGAAAGCAGAGAAAGATGAGGGGATGCATATCACAATGGAAGAATGGGAGTATGCTAGGGGATGCATGAGCAAGGTCGGTATATAGAATGTTATGCATAAGTTAGGAGCTTTTTATAATTTAGATTGCTTATTTAATTAATTTTTTCTTGGTGTAGTGCACCATGTTCAATGCTATATGGTGTGAGGGCAAGCATTTTCGAACACAACGGATTGATAATAAGAGAAACACACAAGATTGCAGCGTCATTGCTAGCTTTGAGGGAGCCAATGGAGCCATGGATGATTATTGTGGCATAATCCAAGATATCATTATGCTTGACTTTCGACGCTTCTTTGTGTATGTTTTGGATGTAAAGTGGTTTAAGGATGTGGTGGAAAGAGGCCCTAATGCAACAATCAAACGCCATGCAAGTGGCTTTGTAACTATTGACTCCACAAAGTTTTGGCAAAGTAGGAAGGACACACTAGTACTACCGCAACAATGTGAACAGGTTCTGTGCACACACATAAAAATACTCGCTTTTAAATATTTGATTGTATTTGTGTTTGAATTAGGTTGTCTATCAACCAATGGTGGATAATAATACACTACAAGGCATAGGTCATTTTCCGACGGAAATACCGACGCTTTTTACATTAAAAATTTTTTTTTTCACGGGCGCAAAGGTCGCTATAAAAGTCATTAAAATCGTCGGAAAAGGAGCGTCGCTATAAACCGTCGCTATATAGCGACGCTGTTAATCGTCGCTATATAGCGACGATGTAAACGTCGCTATATAGCGACGATATAAACGTCGCTATATAGCGACTCTGTTAATCGTCGCTATATAGCGACACTGGTAAACGTCGCTATATAGCGACGATTAACAGAAGGTAAAAAAAATGGTTAGTGGGGCTAAACAGGGCCAAAAGGAAGCCCTGTTTAGCCCCACTAACCATTTTTTTTTTTTTGTAATTACAAAAGAAAGTTTTTTATAACAAAATTTCCCTTGCTTGCAGGGTGATACAAAATTGTTCTTGTGAACGATGAGGAAGAAATGCATATACATATACAACTGTGTTTGAAACAAAATTACCCTGTGAAAGGGCGATACAAAATGGCTCTAACGAGCGGATATGAAAAATGCTACTACCACTACTAATCCGAATCCGAATCCGAATCGTCTTGTTGGGCTGTTCCCTAGTCCTCGGCACCTGCATCTTCTCCCTCGTCCCCGACACCTGCGTCTTCTCCTTCGTCATCGGCACCTGCGTCCGATCCTTGCCCCTGTTGATCGCTCGTCTCTGATGATGGGACGCTTGAGCTTTGACCCTGAGACTGAACCATATAAATCGAAAATTAGATTGGAACTTAAATTAAAAAGTGAGATTACAAGCAGGAGTAAACTTATACCGTGCGAGCAGCCACCTCAGCCCAATCGACTGTCGCTCCCATTGCCTCTTGCTCAATGAACCACGGCTTGGTTCCTATCCGAAATGCGCGCCGCGTCTCTGCATCCGTAGGAAGACGACCCATCGCAGCTTGCTGTGGATCCAATTTACGAGAGTTAGAGTTAGCTAAAGTGCATGTAATATGTAAGTAAAACAAATAGAACAATACATTAAATGGAAAGAAGTAAACTTACCACGGTTGCCTCGAACGCATACCGTCCACCTGCACCAAAGTGCGAAGTACCTACGACATCCAGCCGTCTCTTCGCAGCCCTCCTCTGACCCTCGAACATTTCAGGATGGTCCCTATTCTGCTTCTTCAAGAACTTCCAATCAGCTTTGTCTGCCCAGCTGGGTTTAGACAACCCCTTTGTAATGGAAGTACGCATGGTTGATCTGCGATGCTTTAGGACCAAACCCATGCGCTCGAGCATATAACTGTTATTAAACTCCACATTTGGCGGATTAGGAAATCTGAGTTTTAACTCATCGATCACCGCCTGCTTCTTTTGGCCATCTTGATACCGCCAATCGATATTTATGCCGCTCTTGAAGTGATGACTCATCAACCGCCTCATGGCGGCCATCACTGCTTTGCCCTTTTTGTCTTCTATTATCTCTCCGGCAGATGTGATTTGATAGGAGAGATCCCCTGATGAGTAAGGGGGACTGACGGTAGCAGAGTCTGAAGGAGTGGAAGCTGCGCGACCGCTTCCGGATCGAGGAGTAGCTGTGGGAGTAGGAGAGGGAAAGGGACCTGAATGATACTGTGTCTCCGGACCAAGTGGAGACCTAAAGGAGCGTGAGTGTGCTGACTCGTCTACATCTCTTGAGTCAGCACAACATGAGCCGCCCATCCTACTCTTCCTTCCCTTGCGGGAGGCATGCGCAGGTGATGATCCCGCGGTCGAAGGGGCGCGAGGGGATGGCTGGGCTGTACGTCCACCCGTCGGTGTAGGGGAAGGAATTGCGGAGGTTCTCTGAGAGAGCAGAGAGAAGAATCTCGCTGCCTCCTCATCGCTCATCTGCGCTACAAACTCGTCGGGAGTCCCAACAAAGCCATGCGCGGCTAGCAAAGGAGTCCCCTGAGGGGTAGTCGCAGTGCTACGTGGAAGAGGGGTCGGACCAGGGGTAGTCACAGTGCTAGGACCGAGAGGAGTCGGACCAGGGGTAGTCCTCGGGGTAGTCGCCTGAGAGGAATCAAAGTCCTCTGGAGCATATAGATCGTGAGCTCTCCTCCTGCGAGGCTGTCCGTACTCGTCCGATGAGCGACGTGATCCCATGTCTAACATAGACACAAACACGAAAACAGAAAACAAATAAACAAACATGAGCATTCTCATAGGCATAGGCATAGGCAAGAAGAAAGAAGAGGGAAAGGAAAGAAGAGGGAAAGGAAAGAGGGAAAGAAGAGGGAAAGATAAGAGGGAAAGAAGATGTAAAGGAAAGAAAAGAATGAGAACGAGGAAATAGAGAATGAGAGAAAGGGAAAGAGATGAGGGAAAATAGAGAATGAGAGAAGGGGGAAATGAGAGAAGGGGGAAATAGAGTGGGAAATAGAGAATGAGCTTATGCAGAAATAGAGAATGAGCTTATGCTTCTCTCATTCTCTATTTCCGCATAAGCTCACGCATGTGCATGAGCTTATGCGGAAACTTAAGCATAAGCTCATGCACATGCATGAGCATAAGCATGAGAAGGATGAGTTTCCGCATGCTTATGCTCATGCGGAAAAAGAGAAGGAGCTTATGCAGAAAAAGAGAAGGAGAGAAGCATCTCTCATTCTCTATTTCCGCATAAGCTCCTTCTCTTTTTCCGCGAAAATAGAGGAGGAGAGAAGCATAAGCTTCTCTCATTCTCTATTTCCGCATATGCTCACGCAAAAGAGAAAGAGAAAGAGCTTATGCGGAAAGAGAGAAAGAGCTTATGCGGAAAAAGAGAATGAGATCCGCATATGCTTCTCTCATTCTCTATTTCTGCATAAGCTCCTGCGGAAACTTCCGCATAAGCTCATGCTCATGAATAAGCATAAGCTCATGCTTATGCTCATGCGGAAATAGAGAAGGAGCTTATGCGGAATGAGAGAAGGAGCTTATGCGGAATAAGAGAAGGAGCTCATGCGGAAACTTGCGGAAACTTGCATGCGGAATAAGAGAAGGAGCTTATGCGGAAAAAGAGAAGGAGAGAAGCATATGCTTCTCTCATTCTCTATTTCCGCATAAGCTCTTGCGGAAACTTACGCATAAGCTCATGGACATGAATGAGCATAAGCATGAGCTTATGCTTATGCTCATGCATAAGCATAAGCATAAGCTCATGCTCATGCTCATGCGGAAAAAGAGAAGGAGCTTATGCGGAAAGAGAGAAGGAGCACTTGCGGAAACTTGCGGATAAGCTCTTGCGGAAACTTGCGGATAGCTTATGCTTATGCTTATGCTTATGCTTGCAGAAACTTGCGGAAACTTGCGGAAACTCATGCTTATGCTCATGCGGAAATAGAGAAGGAGCATAAGCATGAGCATAAGCATAAGCATAAGCATAAGCATGAATGAGCATAAGCATGAGCTTATGCTTATGCTTATGCATAAGCATAAGCATAAGCTCATGCATAAGCTCATGCTTATGCTCATGCGGAAACTTGCGAAGGAGCTTATGCGGAATGAGAGAAGGAGCTTATGCGCAAAAAGAGAAGGAGCTTATGCGGAAAAAGAGAAGGAGCACTTGCGGAAACTTGCGCATAAGCTCATGACAAGCTCCTTCTCTCATTCCGCATAAGCTCCTTCTCTATTTCCGCATGAGCATAAGCATGAGCTTATGCTTATGCTTATGCTTAAGCATAAGCATAAGCATAAGCATAAGCTCATGCTTATGCTCATGCGGAAAAAGAGAGGGAGCTTATGCGGAAAAAGAGAAGGAGCACTTGCGGAAACTTGCGGATAAGCTCTTGCGGAAACTTACGCATAAGCTCATGCTCATGAATGAGCATAAGCATGAGCTTATGCTTATGCTTATGCATAAGCATAAGCATAAGCATAAGCATAAGCTCATGCTTATGCTCATGCGGAAATAGAGAAGGAGCTTATGCGGAATGAGAGAAGGAGCTTATGCGGAAAAAGAGAATGAGAGAAGCATATGCTTCTCTCATTCTCTATTTCCGCATAAGCTCTTGCGGAAACTTACGCATAAGCTCATGCGGAAGAATGAGCATAAGCATGAGCTTATGCTTATGCTTATGCATAAGCATAAGCATAAGCTCATGCTTATGCTCATGCGGAAAAAGAGAGGGAGCTTATGCGGAAAAAGAGAAGGAGCACTTGCGGAAACTTGCGGATAAGCTCTTGCGGAAACTTACGCATAAGCTCATGCTCATGAATGAGCATAAGCATGAGCTTATGCTTATGCTTATGCATAAGCATAAGCATAAGCATAAGCATAAGCTCATGCTTATGCTCATGCGGAAATAGAGAAGGAGCTTATGCGGAATGAGAGAAGGAGCTTATGCGGAAAAAGAGAATGAGAGAAGCATATGCTTCTCTCATTCTCTATTTCCGCATAAGCTCTTGCGGAAACTTACGCATAAGCTCATGCTCATGAATGAGCATAAGCATGAGCTTATGCTTATGCTTATGCATAAGCATAAGCATAAGCTCATGCTTATGCTCATGCGGAAATAGAGGAGGAGCTTATGCGGAAAAAGAGAAGGAGCACTTGCGGAAACTTGCGGAAACGCTCTTGCGGAAACTTACGCATAAGCTCTTGCGGATGAATGAGCATAAGCATGAGCTTATGCTTATGCTTATGCATAAGCATAAGCATAAGCATAAGCATAAGCTCATGCTTATGCTCATGCGGAAATAGAGAAGGAGCTTATGTGGAATGAGAGAAGGAGCTTATGCGGAAAAAGAGAATGAGAGAAGCGTATGCTTCTCTCATTCTCTATTTCCGCATAAGCTCTTGCGGAAACTTACGCATAAGCTCATGCTCATGAATGAGCATAAGCATGAGCTTATGCTCATGCGGAAATAGAGGAGGAGCTTATGCGGAAAAAGAGAAGGAGCACTTGCGGAAACTTGCGGATAAGCTCTTGCGGAAACTTACGCATAAGCTCTTGCGGATGAATGAGCATAAGCATGAGCTTATGCTTATGCTTATGCATAAGCATAAGCATAAGCATAAGCATAAGCTCATGCTTATGCTCATGCGGAAATAGAGAAGGAGCTTATGCGGAATGAGAGAAGGAGCTTATGCGGAAAAAGAGAATGAGAGAAGCGTATGCTTCTCTCATTCTCTATTTCCGCATAAGCTCTTGCGGAAACTTACGCATAAGCTCATGCTCATGAATGAGCATAAGCATGAGCTTATGCTCATGCGGAAATAGAGGAGGAGCTTATGCGGAATGAGAGAAGCATAAGCATAAGAGAATAAGAGGGATGCGGAAATAGAGAATAAGGGGGAAAGGAAAGAGAGAAGGGAAAAGAGAGAGGGGGAAAGAGAGAATAAGAGAAGAGGGAAAAAAGAGAAGGGGGAAAATGAGAAAAAGAGAAGGGGGAAGAGAGGGTTCCTACGCCCATCACTGCAGCTAGCGCTTAAGGCGCTAGCTGCAGGCAAATGCAAATAACAAAAAGCTTAAATGGAAAGAAGAGGAAGCACTTACCTGTAAAAGTATGTCCCGCTCGGTGTAGTGGACTGGGCCCACAAAAGAGAGACTATGTCCCGCTCGGTGTAGTGGACTGGCCTCACAAAAGAGAGAAAACAACCCATTTTTTCAAATAAGATGTTAGTGGAAAGAGGAGATCACAAAAGCAACTTCTTGAAAGGAGACAAGGAAAGAGAAGATTGAGGAGACAAGGAAAGGAGGAGATTGAGGAGAAGAGAAGGAAGAGAAGGAAGAGAAATACAGAAAGAAGAGGTGAGTTTCTTTCTTTCTTTCTTGAAATTTCGTTTTTTGTTTGAATCCTTTCTAATCAAGCATGAAAACTAGTTTAAAACTTTAGCAATACAAGTAGAAACACTCACAAAACCAAAGCTAACAAACAAACAACCTACATTGTTGAAAAAAACTCACCTTTTGAAGAACTTTCTTTCTGGAAACCAAAGAGGGAAAAAGGAGAGAGAGGGTGCACAAGAGGTAGGAGGAGGGTGAGGAGTGGGAAATAGGGTAGGAGGTTGCTTGGAATAGATGGGAGGTCAGTGAAAATAGGTGGGAGGAGATTTTGGAGAGCTTAGTTTAGAGATTAGGAAAGCTTTGAGCAAAACGCCGCGGGTTTCGGCGTTTCGGGTTTTAACCCACAGCGTCGCTATATAGTGATGCTTATTCGTCGCTATATAGCGACGTTTTTAATTGAAAACGTCGCTATATAGCGACTCTTTCAATTAAAATCGTCGCTATATAGCGACGGAACAGAGCGTCGCTATATAGCGACGCTTACTGTTTGTTTTTTAATGAGGCCTCTTGTGACTCAAACATGCTATGCCTATAATTGTCAATATCTCCTCTTACTACACAGCCTTACTATATAGGATTTTTTGTTTCAATCCTTACTATATAGCGATGTCATTCTTTTTATATAGCCTCAAGAGAAGCTCAAATTAAACATGCTATGCTCATAATTGTGTACATCTCCTCTTCATGCTTATGTTTTGGTTTTATAAGTGTAGATGGAAGGGACGAGTGGAAGCTCATCCGATGATGCGCCAACGCCCGGGAGCACGAAGTGGCTTACGGAGAGGTTATATTGTCATTGCACTCATTGCAAGCGAGAAGTACGACATCAACGTCGTATTATCATGCGCCACTTGCGGATGTATGGGGAGGAGCCGGAACCAGTACCCCCCGTTGGTGTTGCACATGTTGATGGATCATCGGTAAGTCAAAGCTATTTAAGTTCGCAATCTTATTGTATACCCGGAATTAGAAGATCTTCTATTTACACGAATGAGCTTATGACAGGATGACGAGGGTGACGAGGGTACACATATACCTTCTCACTTTCAACAAGACTATAGTCTCCCAGATGACGACGAGGGTATGGTCGACATGATGGATTCCATTTTTAGGGGCACTACATCCCACGTACACGTGATGTCAGAGTCTGAGGTGAAAATGCGAGAGTTGCAATCAACACAATTGTACGAGGGTGCCAGGATGTCTAAACTACGTGCTTGTCTCTCAATCTTGAATCTACAAGTACAGTATGGGTGGTCGGATACAAGTGTCTCGGCCTTAATGAGGTTAGCCCTTGCATTAATTTGATTGACTCATTATTTGGATATTGTTTGTTTTGAGAATCATCATTTGGATAGTGTCTTTGTCATAGGTTGCTCCAAAAGATGTTGCCTGCACCAAATACCATGCCCGCATCAAGAGATGAAGCGAAAAAGATGCTAACAATGGTGGGTATGGATTATGATACCATCCATGCTTGCCGTAATGATTGTATTCTCTTTCGTCATGAGCATGGAGATTTGGCTAGTTGTCCAAAGTGTGGGGAACAACGATATAGAGATGACTTGCAGGGTGAGAGGATACCGGTAAAGGTCTTAAGACACTTTCCCATCATTGCAAGAATACAACACATGTTTCGATGCAAATCCATAGCGGAGTTGATGACATGGCATGCATCTCATCGGTCCACTGATCACACATTGAGGATTCCCGCAGATTGTGCGGCTTGGAAGCACATAGATAATCAGTGGCCGGACTTTGCGAGAGAGCCACGCAACTTACATCTTGGGCTAGCCATGGACGGTGTGAATCCTTTCGGGTTACGCTCGACATCTTGGTCGACATGGCCCATAGTCGTGGTGAATTACAATATCCCACCATGGCTAACAATAAAAAAGGGACACCTCATGCTTGCACTACTTGTGCCAGGAAAGTACAAGGCAAGAAACATGGACGTGTACATGGCACCTTTGATAGAGGAGTTACAGATATTATGGAGAGGAGTGCAGGTCTTTGATATTTCCAGAGCTCCTAGGCATACCAATGATATTTCCGTCAGGGGTATCTTGATGTGGACCATGCATGACTACCCAGGATATGGAGAGTGCGCAGGTACGTGGTTATGTCTTTACATGTACAATGAGGGATTATGCTTTTTTTACTCTCTTTTGCACGCATGTCTTGTACTAACATATTCATGCACGCGTGCAGGGCTTGCTACAAGTGGGTACCATGCTTGTCCTGTTTGTGGACCCGCTCTGAAATCGCTTGCACGCTACTCCAAACACATGAGGAAAAATGTTTATGAAGGTCATGCTCGATACCTTCCGCTCGACCATCTCGCACGTGGAGGTCAGCTTGATCCACCACCATCATATTTAAAAGCAAGTGATTGGATTCAAGCTTGGAGGGAGAATGGAGAGGAACCTCCTCCTGGTATGAAGAGGCTATCGATCTTTCACGAGCTTCCTTATTGGGGTCAGTTACAAATCAATCATCTCTTGGATCCAATGCATATCTTTAAGAATGTGGGGGCTACCATTTGGGCACACTTGGTTGGTTCCAAGGACTCGAGAGGAGTGCGAGAAGACTTGCGTGCTATGAATAGGATGTCTCGTTTGTGGCCCCAAGTGCATGCTTCAGGAAAAGTTGTCCTCCCGAAAGCAACGTGGATCCTCTCTACGAGGGAGGAGGCAGCGATCAAGGCAGACATTGCCTCTTTTCAAACACCGACAGGGTACATGCGTTGCTTGAAAGGAGCATTTTCAAAGGACAATAAGCTTAGTGGCCTCAAGTCCCATGATTGGCACAAGGTCTTACAGGTATTCTAAGTAGAATTAGTGTACCGATAATAGTGATGCATTAGCGTAATTATTATTATGTTATATTGTTGACATGATTTCATTGTTGCTTTGATAGTTCATCCTTCCAATTACAATAAAAGGGTGCTTACAAGAAGATGTTAGAAATGCTATATTCAAGATCTGTGGTATTGTGAGGTATGCTTACTATCAATTCGCATTATCTATTTTCTTCATGGACATGTGAAATAGGTGGATATCTCAAATATCTTACATATGCATGGACATGTGAAATAGGTGGATATCTCAAAAAGAGATCTCTATATCGAGCATCGAGAAGGCTAGGGTGGAATCCATCGAAGCCGTATGCTTGCTTGAGAAGCACTTTCCCTCAAGCATTATGACAACTCAAGTCCACTTGCTTGTGCACATAGTTGATGAGGTGGCTATAGCAGGTACCGTTCATAATCGATGGATGTTTTTTCTCGAGCGGTTTATGAAAACTTTAAAGGGGTTTGTAAGACAAAGAGCAAGACCAGAAGCAAGCATGGCAGAGGGATGGCTTGTGCAAGAGTCATTAGTATATATCACAGAGTTTCTTGCATCCACGGATCCTGATATGCCGCAAGCTTGGCACAACAAGGATGATGATCGCATCATTGGCGAGGTCCCCCAAGGAAAAGGGATTGAAAGAAAGATGAGCGAAGAGCAAATGGAGAAATTCAATAAGTTTTGTATCCTCAATAGCCCTGAGATGCAGAAGTGGATTGAGAGATATGAAGTGGCCAAAGCAGAAAGAATAAATGCAAGGACGAGATTCAGAGTAATGTACAGGCGATCACAACCATATCCACGAGATCTGGCTCTTCTCCCTACTCACATGTCACTTGATTGGCTACAACTAGCTATACGTAAAGCCGAACGTGATGGAGAGACAATAAACGAGCGCGAGCGGGAGTTATCATCTGGATGTATGGTGCATGTAAGTTTCTTATCTCTTGATGTAATTAAGTAATTATTTGTGGCAATATATGCTATAAAATAGGTGCATCTTCATTGTTTTAATGATGCTCTTTTATAGTACAAAAAGTACAGTGCATTATGGTCATATGGACGACATTTTCGCATAGAACGCATCGATTCAAAGAGAGTCACGTATGATTGTGGAGTCATGGCTAACTTCACACAAGATAGCCGAGCAAGTGCTTCGGATACCAATCTTCTCTCCTCACAGTTGGATTATTGTGGAACCATACGCGACATCTATGAAATTGATTTCAGACGATTTACTATTTTCATTCTTGATGTAAAATGGTTTAGAACTACTTACAACGGTCCCCATGCAACTGTGAGAAAAGATGGTAGCGGTCTCTTTGCAATAGACTCCACCAAACATTGGACCGATGAAAGTGATACTTTTGTTCTTCCCGAGCACTGTGAGCAGGTGCATACTAATGATTTAATTAGTCGAAGCTTTCGTTTTTTAAGTCCATTGATATATATGTAATTGACGACATTTGGCACGTGATTTTTCATCTTCAATATAGGTGGTTTTTCATCCGGATCGTTCTGATCCAAGATGGTGGTACGTGATCCAAGTTGCACCACGAAGTAAGCAGATTTTTGAAGATCGAGATGTGGATATGGAGATGCCACTACCAAATCCGGATCCAATTGATGAATCTAGCGAAGAAGATGTAGATCACCATATGAGGCAAGAGGAAGATGCGCATAATGACATCGCACGGGAGGAGGATGGAGATCACGATATTGACGAGGAAGACAACAATCGTCAAGATCGATCACCACACTTAAGCTTAATTGAAGAAGATGATCAAATACTTTTAGGTGAACGTACGATGCTAGAGTACGATGATGATATAGGAGATCAACTCGGTATAGAGTTGGAGGTAGACTTGCTTGGCGCCTTAGACTTGGCTCAAGATGAAACAGTTGATGTAAATGCTCTTATTTAATTTGATTTTTCTCATCTCCAACTTGGACATGAATATATGAGCTTCAAAGGCTTGATGTACATGCTCTCATTTTTTATTTCTCTATGAGCTCAAACATGTATGAAAATTTAAAAAATTTTGTCATTGGAAGAAAATAAATTTTAAGGCTAAAAAAAAAAAAAAAACCTCTCTGTAAAACGTCGCTATAATATAGTCTCAGTGTCGCTATATAGCGACCTTTAAAAGTCGCTATATAGCGACTTTTACTAAAGTCGCTATATAGCGACCTTTCAGAGTCGCTATATAGCGACCATTACTAACGTCGCTATATAGCGACGCTTATTAAAAGTCGCTATATAGCGACGATTTACGACACCCGATTTTTATACCGACGATTAACGCTAAGCGGGCGCTAATCGTCGGTACGTAAACGTCGCAATAGGATGCGTGTGTAGTAGTGATAGATGGTGGCATGTCATACCTATTATGCCATGTTCCAAAGTGATGTATAGTACATTTACTAATATGGAAAGTATGGAGGATGATCATGGCCATGGACGTGATGATGACCGCGATACAAGAGAGGAGGATGATCATGAGATAGGAGATATAGATATTGAGGCCGGCATTACCTGTGAGGACGAGCCTACCATTGGAGATGTTGATTTCGATGAGCACATGAGTGGCACAAGTAGTAGTGGGTTGAATGTATTTGTAGATCTAAACACTTGTTTGGATTTTGAAGTAGATAGTTTGGCAAGGGTTGATCTCATTGAGGATGAGATTGAACCGTAGCCCCACAATTGATATTGGCAAAACTATTTTACATATTGTCTCATTCTCCTCATTTCACTTAATTCTTGTATATGTGGGCTTGCAAAAAATTATGTGCTTTGGTAATCATGGGCAATGTTTGGAAAGCAATGATGTACACCAAAATCTCACTTTCTGTAGTCTCTGGAGCGCGTCTATTTACGCGTCTAAATGCGCGTCTGAGTCTCAGTGTAAACGCGCAAATACACGCGCTAATAAACGGGATGTTAGACGGGCCCGTATTTTCTCAGGTCAAATGCGCAAATAGACGCGGTGATTTACGTGCAAATAAACGAGCATTTAGCCATGCCTATAGACGCGCCCATAATTTCTCTACTAGAGCAATGCCTATAGACGCGCCCGCTATTTTGCGCATCTACCAAGCGCGTCTATAGTTGCTTTGTGTTGTTGTGATGTAGCAAGAGGTATATCTTCCTTAGAGTAGTATACTCCTTGGTGAACCCTTGTGAGTCTATCTTTAGAGAGTGTGGGATTTTTATTAAGTTGGCTTACCAATGTGGACTTGAAGAGAGTTTTACCATCAATGGTAACAACTGGGCTCACTGCTTCTTGTTCATCTAGGAGAGAATCCACCACATGTTTGATTTCACTTATGGAGGCATCGTTGTCATTATCATCTATTTCTGACACATGATCTGCTTAACATTGGTCTTTTTCTTCAGAATCAGATTCTTGTGAATATGCATCTGCAAATCCATTTGACCAAGGTTCCAACCACCACTTCATATTCTCACCCTTTGGCTTCATATGCAAACTTTCACACCTTTCTTAAGCACTTTTTAGTCCCTTCTTCAATGCTTCGATGATTTTATCATCAGTTGACACACACTCATAGTCCCCTAAATTAGCTTCTCGCATGTTCTCTTTGAGATTCAATTATCTCCAGACATGTTCTTGCTTCTTACCCTTGTAAATAGAGGACTATCCTCTTTGCATTCAAAGTGTGCAAGCCTATTCATACTACCTGCACTATGTAGCATATCCATCAAGTCATAAGCGCATTCTTGTCCCACCATGCTTCCAATCTTACTGAAGAAGATTTCAACTGCATCTGAACCTGTAAGATGTAAAGGACACCTTAGGCCTGGACAAAATTCTCTAAAGTACTTGATCAGTAGGACCACAAAATGGCATGAGAGTTGCACATCTAAGAAATCTTCCTTAGTTATGAAGTTTCTATTCAACGTATAGTTGGCATGATGAACAATCCAAGACCTCCAAATTTGAAAGAAAAAAGAGACTTTGCCCGCAAGATAGACTCGATCCACAAGATTCAAATGTGGAGATAAGAAGATGTCGATGTAGTCCCCAGCAATTTCAAGATAAGCTTGTGTTCCTAGCATGCTCCTCTCTTTTCTATGAATTCCATTGTTTGCCAATTCTCCCAAGCACCATTGCACTTGTCTACTACATATTCTTTGAGCTCCAGCCCAATTTTGGCGGTCATCTCGCCTAATGTCTCCCTCCCTTAGCATATGCTTGTCGATAGAAAATGCATCATACACAATAATGACATGATTTAAGGTGATCCAAACATTGCCAATAGCCAATCGACACTTAGGCTTGTCAAGAACATTGACTAACTTTTTTCCATTATGTACAAAATCTTGATCATGCAGCCCAAAAACTTGATTTTCTAAAACTTTTGCTGAGAGAGGCCATCCATCCCATTTTATCCCAAATCTACTACCTCTTTTATCTAGATAATCGGAGATCATCAATGTTCTTCGTCGACTATCACCATTAGATGCATGTCCAATAATTGGACCAACTGTGGTCTTTAGCTTCTCATTCCATAAAGTTTAAAATAGCATCCCATTGCTTGCAGACAAAACTTGCATCAAATCGGCCGCAAGTGCAATGAAACGCAAGAACTAAGTGTGGGAGTGCATCATGCAATGGATTGGTAAGAAAAACTCTTGCACGTCCACCAATGACACAATTTTGAAATGCATCAATAATCTGATCATATCCTTTTTGTCCTTCTCCCACTTTGATCATGCATGTGGTCATGCACTCATGATCATCAACTTTATATCCATCAAATCCCACAAGCATGTCATCCTTTGGATTCCATCTACAAGCAATAATAAGCACAAGTCTATAAGATCATATGCAATCCTCTTGCATTCAAAAACAAGATTTAGATTATGAAAATAATTTAGAGAAAAAGGAGGTTACCTTATCCGCTTCTTTATTGCAGTTTCATCTTCCACTATGATGAAGGGAATCCTTGACATGATTCCATGCTTTTCTTTTTCTTTTTCATAAATTTTAGTGATTGCATCAAAAAGATATCCATGTATACCAGGTACAGACTGAGTAGCAAGTCTTTGCCCTCGCTTTGCCGTTGATAAAGAAGGTCCATTGAGGTTGGAACTCAAGAAGTCATGTAACCTTGGACCTCCCCACATCCTTGCAACCTCAAATATTGCCTTTGTGTTCTCACTATATCTTTGTCTAGCACTTGACTTGATTATGTTTGTGGCAACATCTTGTAGAAAGTCCCATAAGGCAACTTTACTACCAAACTTTTCCAATCTATGAGCTTCGATTATGTTGTTGCAAAATCGTTTTACATCCTTTTGATTGAGAGACTCTATGCTAGCTTCTCTTAAAGTGCGGACTCTTACTGAAAGAATGGCAACCTGAGACTTTGTCCACCATAGTTGCTTAGAAACGTCTCTTACTCGTCTTTTAGCAAAGAGTTGCATTTCTTAGCTCACTCTTTGTAAGATAACCTAGCCTTCTTCCACAATTGGTACCCCTATCTCCTCTCTTATTCTCAACCTTCTCTTCTCTGTACAATCTCATTCTAAAGTCAGCAAGTTTAACTATCCCCTTGCAATGGTGGCATGTAAAGCCTTTAAATGGTTGCCCATCTTGTGAAGTGCGTATGCAACTTATGTGACGAAAGCATCCATCCACATGAATATCAGTACATCCATTATTTAATGTGGCCTTAACATGATGCTCTATAAACCAATACTTCCCACCACATTGATCATCTAAGAAAGGCTTCACCTTGACATACTTGTTACCTACTTTGACCTCATGGCTCCAAAGGCCCCAACATAGCAAGTCAAAATTTACAAAAGAAGATTCATTTTCTCTATTAAAACTTGAATCAACAGAGAAAGCACTCGTACTTGGGCTTCTAGTTTTTGTTGAAACCAAAAAGTTGCCAAGAGATCTTTGCTTTGGATCATGCTCCTTATCCTTTCGAGGATGCCCTCGCAAGCCAGTGAGTGCTACCTTTGGATTTTCATCTTTTCTCATGAGCGACTTGATATGAGAGTTTGACTTTGTGTGTTCATTGAGAACCGTGTACAAATCTGATCTTGGAGGACATAAACACAACCATGCATCATCATATTTGCATCGCACCTTCACCAAGCTTTTGTCCTTAAAATCATGTATTGTAGCTTCAACAACCTCAAAATCCCAACCTATTTAATGATAGGAGATGAGTAAGAGACTTAATGTAAGAAGATAAAAAATACTAATTGAGGAATAAAGGAACAAATAATACCTTCATTTGTGGACATAAAAGATTTCATCTTCTCTATCGCATCTTCTATCTCTCTTTTGTCATCCTTTGTCGGTTGATGCACTACTTTGGGCATATCTTCTTTTGGTAGTCCTCGAGCAACCATATACTTGAGCTCATGCTTTTTACTTTCTAATATGTGAAATCTCATGAAGTTAGAGAAGCAAATGTATGCTACATGCTTGCCTTCTATCAATCCTTTACCATAAAGTTCATTACACTCATGACCATGGATGATTTTTTCCAATTAGTTTCGTTAAGAAGCGAAACTTTTATATTGGTGTCGAAACTTTGTATGCCTTGATAAAATAAAGTTTTGAAAAATTCGCCAAGATTTGAAACTTTTATGAGAAAATATTTAAAGTTTCGCCTGGATTTGCAACTTTTTCTTTAAATTTCAAAATGAAATATACAAAATTATACTATGTTCTGCAGATATTGTGAAACTAAAAAAACTAGCTCGATAAACTTTCGCCAAGCTTTTATATTAATATATAAGTATTGCTTCGATAAAAACATCCCTGCTCATGACACCAAATTTGCACATGGGGCACCCCATTGAAGTCCTCAGAATGCAACTCAAACTTATCATCCCTTGACACTACCATTTCCTTTAGCTTTGATCTAACTCTATCAGATTCACGTTGCCAACATTCAAGAATAGTTGGGCTTAGTAATCTACTAGAAAGCTTTGAAGACATGTGCACTTGGGCATCAAGATTTATGTCATCAGCTAGTTGAGTGCAATGTCGTTTACATGGATAAGGAGTTTCCTCTATGCAGCATAGACTTCTCTTGATGTGCACTAAGAGTTGATCATTGATTTTCCATCGTTCCTCTTGCCGTTTGGTTATTATATATTCATCCTCAACAAACTCAAAGGGTTCCAATAGAAGCTCATCACCGTCAATTTGTTCATGAACATGAGAGAATGTGGGATGACCTGTGTCTATTGTCACCCTAACAACACCTAATTCCTCCTTATTGTCATAGTCAATCACTTGAATCCTGAAAAAAGATGCCATGATAGGAGACCGATGTACTTCAAAATAAAATGAGAACATTAATTATAACCCCCCCTCCACCTGTGTGTGCATGACCTGCAAAATTTAGATTGCCAATTTGTGCATAACTGGTGAGTTTAAATTTAATCATTATAATAAAAATTTGTATGCATGACTCATGGGTTTGAGTTTAACCATAATAAACACAAACTCTTCCCAAATTAATACACAAATATAAAATTTTGAAAAAAAATAAAAATACATTCTAAGACACTTTACACTTTATTAAATTCAAATGCTATAAACACATAAACTAGTATTCAAAATGCAAGAAGTTACAGCACGAAGATAAAAATTTGAGAATTTAAAAAATATATATATTATAGTACTTTATTAAATTCAAATAGTATAGATGCATATACTAGTATTCAAAATGCATTGAAAGAGTAACATTATAGTTTATAAACATAATCATCCAAGAATAGCTTTATAATAAAATCGGATTAATAAAACTGAGGCATCATCTCAACTGCAGGCCGCAAACAGGCATGGGGTTGAGTGTTAAATCTTGCTAGTCGATTATTCATCTTGGCCAGTGTCATTCTATTTTGTTTTTCCATAAACATATAGTTAGTTGCATTGAAATAAATCTGCCGCAACTTGCCACTCCATGCTGACTATTTTGTGTAATCCTCTTTGAAGTAGTATTCCTTACACTCCCTATAAAAATTAATAACCTCTTTAATCATGTATCCCATGGCAAACACATCTGATTCTTTACTGTAAGCATTGGTGTTCTCAAGGTCGATTATTTCTGGAGCTTGCCAAGGCCGGAGTCGATTTTGTCTTATTGCTGTACTCTTCTTGATCTTATAAGTCACATCATCCATATCTGGAGTACGCTTCACAAAATTAACAGCTTCTCTTGATTCATTGTATCGAAGCAGCAATCCCCAATCAATGATGCCAACCCGTGGACTATGATTCTTGGTAAAATCTATCATGACATTGAAAGGGTGTAGATCACAATGTATAATACCTTCTTGGTGTACAGCTGCTAATGCATCAACCAATGTGTGTATGATGTCTAGGATAGCTTCCACAAATGCCTTTAATCTTGTAAGCTGTACATCACTTAGTATTGGATCTGGTTCTCTCCTAGTGACTGCATTGCCTTTCAAGCATAACACTTGCTTTCTGAAAGTCCGTTTCTCAAAGGGTAGCTGCATCATCATGTCTCCAATACTCCCTCCATTGAAGTATGGAAAAATGTTGATCCAAGGTAAGCTTCTAGTAAATCCTATGCATCTGACAATACCTGGATGTAATATTTGCATTCCATATTCTTTGTCAAATGACTTTAAGGTGTGAGATATGTTCCCTTTGTAGCGCTTTGCCGCATAATTAATACTTCGAGGAAAGAAAGAGATGCCATTAAAAGTGACTTTAAAGCATACTCCAAATGAGCCAGCACCAAGATTCTCACCCTCCTCTATAGCCTCATGGGGGATACCTAACACAATTGAACAATCACCATTCCTAAATGAATGTGCTTTGTGAGAAGCATCCCTGCGACTACCGTCAATAGCTAACCATGCCTCAGAAGTTGGATCACATGAATGTTTTGATTGCTCATATCGCACTCTCTTCGAAATCGTGAAACGTGAATATATGTCTTTTTCCCTCTTGCTTCTACCCTTCTCCTCTTTCCACTTCAAATCCCAAAAACCTAATTTTTCCATGTCAATATTAGGAGGCAAGTCATCTCGCAAGTCTTCTGCACATTTCTTCATATTTCCTATGATGCTATTGATCATGTGACGTACTCCACCTTCATTCATTTCACTCTTGGGCAACGTCTCTCCCATCGTGTTGGCTATGACCTCATTGTAGAAACACTCTATCCGTATTGCATTGCTAGTTATGTCTGTTATTTGCTCCTTGCTCATCTTACTTATCCCTATACAAAGATGCCGCCTAATGACTTTGAGCCAATTTTTCCTTTGCTCTGCTTGCATCTTTTCACAAAAGGATTTCTGGCAAAACATGCATAAAAAAACCAAGTATTGAGAGAGAATCTAAAATATATTCATATTTTAAATAATCAATAAACACAAAGTTAATTACAATAAAGAACACAACGAACTCCATTCTTATGAAATTTGCATCATGCTTACATGGGCCTACCATTTGAGTGTGTG
Organism: Dipteris shenzhenensis; assembly: GCF_047967505.1. Taxonomy (NCBI): domain Eukaryota; kingdom Viridiplantae; phylum Streptophyta; class Polypodiopsida; order Gleicheniales; family Dipteridaceae; genus Dipteris; species Dipteris shenzhenensis. Next base: position 31,503,338 of record NC_141623.1, read on the forward strand.
GAGAAGTGTGTGTTAGACACTAGATAATCAACATTGGAAGAGTATTTCAAATCATATCCAATGGTTGATGACCCACAATTGATTAAAGATAAGATTCAACTTAGAATCCTTATACATAAGAAGCTTTCAGAGACCCCATGGATAGGCATGAATCAAAGACACAAATATGATGACCTGCACAAATCCAAGGGACAATTAATAGAAATCCTCTTAGTAGAAGGCATGCTATAAACTCCAGTTGAAAACTCCAGTTGAGTCATTCCCAAAACTGCCTTTTCGAGATGCAGTGCCTTATGAACAAACTTATTAGAGAGCTTATGTAAGGTAAAGGGGAAGGAGAAAGCATAAGGGAGGGAAGAAAGAAGGGTAGAGGGGGGGGGGTAAAGAGATGGAAGAAGGCAGCATAGGGCTTGCCCTTCTCTTTGTTGAGCCTAGTCTACAGATTTTCGAGGATGGGTGGTTCAATGCTTGCAACTCTCAAGAGTGCCATTCTGTCCTGAATCAGAGGCAAAAATTTGAACACCAAAAGGCCAGGCCCTACATGGAACTCAACAACAATCTCATGAGCTTTGAATAGCCTAGAGCAATGTGGAGCCTGCATGAACCCTACAGCAAAAGAGGAGGCTGAATAGCAAAACACAACAAACAGTAAATCCTCTCATAGCTGAATTGTGATTCATCTTGGTTCTCTTGCTACTCGGTGTTGACACAATTTGGTTGCTCTTGCATACAAACCCAACCTATGATTATATTTAGTCGCTCCTAGCCTGACGATATCCTAGAAATCCCCTTGCTTTATATGTAGGCTAGCAGGCCTTTTGCAGCTTTCATCTTGAAGCCCTTCCACTAATTGGCTGGCGATGGGAGCTACAAGGTAGTTAGTTACAAGGAGTTATCAGTCACAAGGTAGAAGGACCGCTTTTAGATCTGTGCTGATCAACCAAAACTTGAAGAAGATGAGGGAGGAGAAGACGATGCCAATGTACAAGCATCAGGACTAGCTTTGCAGTAGTAGAGATTTGTATACAATTTTTGATTATCGGCAGAAGCAAAGACTTAGTGCAGGCCATACGAAGTCCTTCCTAGCGTGTTTGACAAGAAATATTTCTACAACTATACTCTCATGTTCTTTCCTGCTATCTCTTTTTTGTCTACGGTATGCCTAGCATAGATGCTTTGGTCTTATGAGACAAGCATCAAAGTCAGTTATCAGAAGGATTAAAATAGGCCAATGATGGAAAACCTGCACATAGTAGTGCCTCTTCTAGCTCATCCTTGGGGGTTTCAAAATGGAATGTCCACCGCCATTATGCCTGAATCAGAGAGAAGCTAGAAGCCCATCACGCCCATGTTAAGGAGATCGACATTATGGGTGCCAAGAAGGACCCACCTATCTACAAGAGTCTACAATAAAAAAAATAGTAGCATCAAAGTTGGAATCTGTGAGCTCAAGGACAGCCTAGGAAAGAACTTCATTGCGATCCGCAACTATAGGGAATGGGGATGCGATCAAGAGTAGAAGAAACAATGAAATCCCTCACCGAGTATTGATACCAAAATTCACCATAGCTCCTTTTCATCAGGTCAGGTTCTTGGTTAGAAGTCCCTCTTTCATCCATAGTCAAACAGAAAAAGCAGAGAGGAAGGTACTGCGATCTCCCACCTGAAAATCAAGAACCTGCTCAGTGCTCAACTTCCTTCATCCCCACAGAGGCCAATTGCTATAGATTGGACTGAGAGCTCGAGATATGCTGGCTATGGCAGAGGTGGAAAGGCCCCTTTTGCTATGCTCTAATCAAGGAGAAGCTCGAATTGAGGAGAAGGATGAATCGAGGAATGTAAATCGTTGTATGCTCATCAACGTTCGAAGAGGAAGAAGTGGAGGGTGTTGATTTAGCAAGAGGATATCGTGGAGGATGGCGAGGAAGATGGAAGAGGATTAATGGCCCTTTAATGGGCCGCCGCTTTTGAAATCCCCTCCTAAATTTTGGCAGCAAGATTTAGATAAGATTTCTCTATGCCAATGGGAATGAGGCACACTACAAAAGAGGAGGAAAGGGAGGAGTAGGGCAAGGTGAGACAAAGGTCTCTTGTAGAGCAATGGATGCTAGGGCCTAGCCAAAGAAATGAAACTTCGTGACCGATGATGCCAAATAGATTCTGAACACAAGAGTCACATTGTCATTGGTGTAGAGACAATAGAGGGAAGAGGATGGAGATGTAGGCATTATATAGATTCCAACCCATAAGATCCATAGCTTGTAATGGGTGGAATCTGTAGTTTCCACGCACACTAAATATTTGTGAAAATTATTTTTCCCTTTCATAGGCATATAACCATGGTGGATGCCCCTTGGCCTCCTTTGCCCCACTCTCTCCTAGTCCTCCTAGCAACACCTTGTGCCTCCCCTTGCCTTGTGGAAATAGTAGCCCTCCTGGCGAGCATTTTCTCTTTGCCTTACACTGACCTCTGCTCATCCATTGCTTCAACTCACCTAGCCATGTGGTTGCCCTCCTATCCACCAAGACTCCTAGCTATGGTGAAAGGGAGGTGGCTCAACGGGTTTCCTTGTGCCCCCCTCAACCCTGTGTACATTAGGTTAGCTACTTCTTATTAAATTATGCTAGGTTTCATTATTACTGTACATTGTGTTAATCGGATGTATGACTATAATATAACTACATTTAGGACCTATGCTCCAACGCCATGCTAACACCTATGTACAACCACATCCATGACAACTTGGGGAAATTTTAGCATTGTCCTTCTAACAACTAATCCACCACTAGATGCCGCAAACAACAAGATGCCATTTCTAGGCATTTTTAGGCATTGTGTAGCATATGTTGCAAACAACAAGATGACATTTCTAGGCATTGTATAGCGTATATAATACCTCAAGAAAAGATACAGTCTAAAGAAGCTAGAAAGAGTCTTCTTTAATCTTTGAAGATACCATACATAAGAGCCTTCTTTAGCTCTCAATGTAGCGGACACAAGGGCTTATGTTCTCCTAACCTAGAAATAGTTTTATTCTTTCATTTACTTTGAATTCATCATTTTTACCATATTCTAGTTCAAATTGTCACTGGTAGTGATGCTCATGGTATTTGCTAATCTATAACTCTAGGCACAAGTGAATGAAAAACCGAGGAAAAACCCTCAAGCATAATGGGATTCTCACTCAATGACAAATTCTCATTTTGCTTTTGATCCCTTGTTGCTATATGGATACTATATTTTCCCAAGTGGGAGAATCCTTTTGAATAGGGCTATCTAAAAATAAATACCTTACTTCTTTACTCTCACAGGTTTTATCCAATGGATTTAATTATAGGAGTGGCTCTCCACTATCTATCCTTTTTTAAATAATAGATCAATTGTTTGAGAGCCGGAAGGATATTTACAAAGGCAGTGCTAAATACACTGAGTAGAACTTAAGAAAATCAAGTATAAGAGGCATCAACTTCAAAATACTCCTCTACCTTCAATGCAATCCCTTTGTGGATAAAAAGAAAAAAAAAGAGAATGACATGATTTAACAACTTCAAAAAATAAATTCAAGCATTCTAATCTCATCCTAATGAAAAGGCCAAAAAAGAGCAATAAAGAGAGAAAATTATAGCATCATAATCTCATCCTAATGCAAAGGCCAAAAAGAGCAATAAACTCACAATAAAGAGAGAAAAGGTTTTTATAATTCTCTAGAATTCAAGAAAGCATAGTATCCTTATTTCATCCTAATGCAAAGGCCAAAAAGAGCAATAAAGACAGAAAAGATTTTTAGAATTCAAGAAAATGCAAGAGGAGTGCTTACTCATTTCAAAAGGAAAATGCCAGTACTAGCATTTCAAAATGTCCCATGACATAAGCCACTCTATGCAAATATCCATGTCACATGTTGCAAGCTTCAAGATAATTTTTAATATAAAATGCCTTTCTGTATATTAACCTTTGGGTATTAAATTACTTCCTTATGTATATATAATTCTGTAAGTAATTGAATTAATAAAAACCCATCTGTTGAACTCACGTGATAGGGTTACATATGACAAGTGACCCCCCCGAGCTAACATGCAAGAATTTGAAATAATTCTATTTTAGAAATTCTAGATATACCTAAGTTATTTGTTAATTTAATTAATTTTAATATTTTTCCTTAATGTGATAAATTTATAAATCCATGAAAGGAGACTTAAATATTTCATGTAAATAACATTGTCACTCACAATATGCACAAAATTTTTAAAACTTTTAATAAATAGAAAAAAGACATGATGCCATAAGACCCAAGTTTTGTATTGAACCAAAGAATTATAATAGCAATTATAGCTATCATTATATGTTTACATTGAGAGACGTTGCTCTTAGCTGGAGTCTTTGTATAAAATGATATAGATTGAACATATGTTTACAATTTAAATTATTGCTCTTAAAGAGCCTGCTTCGAATCAGGATATCTCCGAAGCATTTCCTCTTTGTATGTAATAAATGCTTTTAATCCTTCTATTTCACAGTTAGACCTCTCATTGAATTCTTGTATAGGAGCCCATGTTGGATACCTTTCCTTGCTGGGAATTGAAGTTAAGAGACTGTAAGATTCTTCAAGCTCCCATTTTGTATCATGAGAATACTGTTGCTATTGCATTATGGGTTTTTCATCTTTAAAAAAAAAACAAAAGTAGTGTGGCTTGTATGACCTGTCAATGCATCACCACCCGTTTGTATGAAAGGTAGAATGAAGCTCTTCCAATCATACATTGTTTTGAGCCTCTCACATACTGTACTTTCCTTATGACCACCAACTTTCCTACCTTACCAAGTCATCTATTGTCTCCACATCGTTGCATTTAAGCTCTCTTGAGAGTGTGCTAAAAACCTGATCGATATCCTCATGTGTATGCCTAACATACAAAAATCCACATTCGACCTCATTGAAGATTCGATGAGCAACTAGCATGGAGTAGAATGCAAACATGAGTAGATTCTTATTTTCTTCCCAGCAATTATCAGCTTGTATTCTCAAAGTCAATGGTAGGTAACCTTTTTCTGCATGTACATTGCGAATCGCCTTCATAATAGATGTTACAACTTGATTGCTATCATGTAGATGCAAGGAATCAATCCATATATCTGCAAAGAACTTAATTCCATGCACTAACACTCCACATAGATGTGTCTTTAGAAAGTGCTTTCCTTGTAATCTAGGTGGAGTGGCAACAAAATGAGGCAATGTTGTTGTATTCTAATCCATGCCATCTCCAATAAGGCACATGTAGTCATCGGGATGCAAAATAGCTTGCTCGTTCCAAAATGCATATCTTTGTTTGGAATGTCGAATAAGGTCATGATGAGGTTTTTGGTTTTTTTTGTATAATTCCCTTTGATTTGGACATGTTGCACTCTCAATCTCTCGCTTTAAATCATCACAGACATTGCACTTTGACATTTTTTGCCTCTTTGGGATTTTAACATATCCAAAGTTCTTCTTCCAAAGAGTATACAAAGTATGAGAAGAAGCCACGGCATCCCCTCTTTGCCTCTGATTTTTTGCAATAGAGTCAAATACTTCGAGCTTTGTCAAGCCCATTGGAAGGTGCATTTTAGTGATCGCCTCACCGTTAGGGAGTTTGGTAGATATATGGGGTTGAGGTAAAGCATTTTCCTGTATGAAGTCTTGCAAAATTGCTGCTGCCCTGACAGTTGAGATTCTTGGTTTGGACCTTCCTCTATTATCGTGAATGCTAAATTTGTTTCCGCCCTTTGCCTTGGTTACTAAATCCTAATATGTACCATGGGATAATCCAATAATATTGCGATATGCCTTATTGTAAATATTTTTTCCATTTACAAGAGGTTTTACCTTTTGTCTTGAACTTAGCATTTTAATGCCATTCTGAAGAAAGTAAGAAAGACTTGTGAGAAGGTATTCATTTCTTTCGCTTCCTCTTCTTTGCCACATGTGTCCTCTACATTCCCTGATGTCTGTAAGATCAATGAAGCACATACATCTTCACTTGCAACATAAATATCCCAATGCATTTAACATGTTCTCCTCCTCCATTACTCTCTTCTTCTTTGGTTGCTTTTGTGGATCTGCCTGGATTCGCTTTCTCTTCATGCATATGTATGACGTTTTTGTTCCTCATGCACGTTGTTATCTATATTTATGCACTTCCTCTCCTCACATTTGTTTGTAACCAAGCATCCATGATTGGTCATTGCATCCTTGGCCATATCATAATCAAAGTTAAATATTGAATAATCCTCTGTTGATCTCATCCTCGTTTTTAACATACTCTTAGGACCATTCAATGAATTCAATATTCTACGAGAGTATTGAGAACCTTGAAACTCTTCCACTCCTGAGAGAACATCGCTCATTGGGACATCTTGCATGGCTTTCATAAATACACAAGCTTGATTGACACCAGGTTTGTTAATATGCATGAACTCATCCACACTTGACAAGACATTGCTATTGAAACCTTTTCCTTTCTCACTGTGCAAGAATTCATCCACCCCAGATAAGTCTTCGCCTCTAAAATCATTTTGTTTCTCGGAACCAATGAACTCATCCACTCCAGATAAGATGTCACTTCTATAATTGAGTACATTGAAATCATCCACATTTGAAGTGATAGAACCTGGCACATGGGCACGCTTTATGCAAATGACCATTGCTCCACTTGTTCAAATCCCAATACTTCATCTTCTGCTACAGTCTTATTTGCAAATGATCTCATTTGTAAAATGTCCCCTATAGTAAAATCCAAGATGGTGCACTTTGTATTCTTGATAATGTCTGTTGCATAAGTCTCGTCTTTGTCCCATGCTATAAATGATTTGTTGGATGTATTGTAGGGCATAACATCTCCAAGTGTTTCCATATCTCCACATTTATACTTTAGCTCAACATGTGTGCTAAGAATCTTTGATACAGTATCTACCACCTTATCTTCGCCAAGTCTTCAAAAGTGGCAAACTGAATTGGGATCACTATCATGGATTGTAGCAAATGCAACTACTTCTCTTTTGCTACATAAAATCACATCCATCCCTGGAACAAAACCTATAGCCATCTCCTTTGTGAGAGTCCTTTGCAAGCAAGCTGCAATAGCAACAATTACATAAATATTAGTCTCTTTTTAATAATCTACTCATTTATTATAATTTTTAATTAGTACTTAATTTATTGGTGGGAGAAGTTATCCGATCAAGTTGGACACATCACTTTGCATGAAACTCAATAACACCTACATTGAGGTGTGTGCAAAGTATTGTGCCCATCGGCTATGCTTTGCATGATATATCACATATTAAACACCGTTTGTGCCTCAGTGTCATACACAATCATAAAAAACACGGTCCTAGGTATGTTATTCAAACAAGTACTTATCGGATGGGGGCTCCACTTTGCACGCAAGTCAAATTCAACTAGGTTGAGATGTGTGCAAAGTATTATAACCATCGGATATGCGTTGCATGGTCGATCACGCACTATACACCGTTTTCCCCCTAGTGATATGCACATTTGTAAAAAAACATGCCCTTAGGTGTTTTATATAACCAAGTACTTATCATATGGGTGTGCCTCTTTGAAAACAAGTTAATACCACCGGTTGAGGTGCAGGTAAATTGTTTTGCCCATTAGATATGCATTGCATGGTCAATTGAGCTTTAAATACCGATTTTGCCTTAGTGTCAAGGACATTCGTTTAAAAACACGCTCCTAGGTGCATTATCCAATCAAGTACTTATCGGACGGACACACCACTTTGCATGAAACTCAATCACACCTAGGTTGAGGTGCCTGCAAAGTATTGTGCCCATCGGATATGCTTTGCATGGTATATCACGCATTAAACACCGTTTGTGCCTCAATGTCATGCACAACCATAAAAAAATATGCTTTTAGGTGTATTATCCAACCAAGTGCTTATCGGATGGTGTAGTACTTTGCATGTAACTCAATACCACCGCTTTTGAGGCTCATGCAAAGTATTGTGCCCATTGGATATGCTTTGCATGGTCGAGGGATTTTCGCCTTAGTGTCATGCACAACCGTCAAAAAACATGGTCCTAGAAGAGTTATTCGAACAAGTGCTTATCAAATTAGGGCACCTCTTTGCACACAAATCAATACTACCTAGTTTGAGGTGTGCACAAAGTATTATGCCTAGTGGATATGATTTACATTGTCAATCATGCATTATACAACATTTTTGACCTTGTGATATGCACTACCGTCAAAAAACGCGCTCCTAGGTGTGTTATCCGAACTTGTAAGTACTTATGGTATGGGAGCATCACTTTGCATGAAACTCAACACAACATAGGTTGAGGCATATGCAAACTATTTTTTCAATTAGATATGATTTGCATAGGAAATCACGCATTATACACCGTTTTTGCCTGTGTGTCATGCACAACTGTAAAACACAAGGTCCTAGATGTGTTATATGAACAAGTACTTATGGGATGTGTGTGCCACTTTGCATGTAAGTTAACTCCACCTATTTTAAGGTGTGTGCAAAGTATTATGCCCACTGGATATGCTTTGCATTGTTGATTAAGCATAAAACACCATTTTTGCCTTAGTGTCATGCACAACCATAAAAAAACACGGTCCTAGGTGTGTTATTCAAACAAGTACTTCTCAGTTGGGAGCTCCACTTTGCATGCAAGTTTATTTAGACTAGGTTGAGGAGTGCTCAAAGTATTGTGACCATCAGATATGCTTTGCAGAGTCGATCACGCATTATACACCGTTTTCCCCCTAATGATATGTACATCCGTAAAAAAACACGCCCTTAGGAGTGTTATCTGACCAAACTACTTATCAAATGGGTGTGCATCTTTGAAAACAAGTTAATACCACCTAGGTTGAGGCATAGGAAAAGTATTGTGCCCATCTGATATGCTTTGCATGGTCGATCGATCATTAAATACCATTTTTGCCTTAGTGTCATGCACATCCGTAAAAAAACACACTGCTAGGTATGTTATCCAATCAAGTACTTATGGGATGGCCATACCACTTTGCATGTAAGTCAATTCCACCTAGTCTAAGATGTGTGCAAAGTATTGTGTCCATCAGATATTCTTTGCATTGTGGATCAAGCATAAAACATCGTTTTTGCCTTAGTGTCATGCACAACCATAAAAAAACAGGGTCCTAGGTGTGTTATTCAAACAAGTACTTCTCAGATGGGAGCTCCACTTTGCACACAAGTCCATTTCAACTAGTTTGAGGTGCATTCAAAGTATTGTGACCATGGGATATGCTTTGCATGGTCGATCACACATTATACACCGTTTTTCCCCTAGTGATATACACATCCGTAAAAAAACATACCCTTAGGTGTGTTATACAACCAAGTACTTATCGGATGGGTGTGCCTCTTTGAAAACAAGTCAAGAACAGTTGAGTGCCAGACTACGTACTTGAAAACATTTCTAAACTTAGACTGTAACACACAACTCTCAAGGGAGAGATGAGTCAGATTAAGCATCTATGAAAACATCACTAAGCTTGGACTATAACACACAACTCTCTTAAGAGATGAGTGCCAGCCCAAGAGTTCCTACAAACAAACTTTTTTATACAAACTGAGACTGCAACACACAACTCTCTTAAGAAAGATGAGTGCCAGTCTCAAGTAAAAGATAATTATTTATATTATAATTAAAATTGCAACATACGACAAAAACAGACTGCAACACACAACTCTTGCAAGAGAGATATGTTTAGACACACACTCAAATACAATACAAAATAAATATTAAGCAATTTAAAAAGACTACAACACACAACTCTCCTAAGAGAGATGAGTGCCAATCTTAAACAAAACAAGAGAGAGAGAAACATTGATTACTAATGAAAGACTATAATAAAAGTAAGGTGCAGTAAGGTACCTATGACGAGAGATGGTAGGTATGGAAGTAAGCAAGAGGTAGCAGGTAGGCAAGCAAGAGGTGGCAGGTAGGCAAGCAGGTGGCTCAAGAATACAATTGGATGTATTCGTACGAATACCAAAAATAACAGTTGTTTCACATTTATACTACATTTATTCGTATGAATAACCTCATGTATTCATACGAATATGTTTATTTGTATGAATAAAGATTTATTCCTACGAATAACCTATTCGTATGAATAAATTACGAAAAATCGTTAGATTCATTTTAATTCGGGAAAATCGCGATTTCTCACATTTTTTCGAATCGAAAAAAAATTTGAGCGAATTAATGCAACTTAGACTGAAGGTTGAGAGAAGCTTCAAGAGGTGCTATAGTTAGGAATGGAGGGCAAAAGAGTAGAGGGGGATGAGCAGCTACTCCAAGAGGTGTTGTAGCTAGGAATGGAGGGAGAAAGTACAGAGGGGGATGAGCAACCACTACAAGAGGTACTATAGCTAGGAATGGAGGGAGAAAGAGTAGAAGGGGATGAGCATCTGCTGCTATAGGAGGTGTTGTAGCTAGGAATGGAGAGACAATGAGCAGTTGCTACAAGAAGTACTAGAGAGGGAGAAACACAGTGGACCAAAAGAGGGGGAAGAGAAGATGCCAAATGAGTTCCCACATTTGAAAAATGGAGGGAGAATGGAGCTGGACCAGAGAAGAGGAGGGGGCAGGCCTGTAACAAGCTGAGAGGGGGGGAAAATTCACCCAAAAGGGCCCACCACCTCTTGAATGACTTGTAGGTTTGTTTGGGGGAGGTGCATATGGGAGAAGGGTCAAGCATGGGTTGAGGGGGGGGAGATGGTTTGAGTGGTCCCCGGTGTAAGAGGAGTAGCCACCAATAGGGGCTGTTTGCAAGTCTAACCACCCTCCACCTCAACATGGCATTGCCCCACAAAAAGGAGCAGTCCCATTGGTATACCTCAAATACCTCACTAATCCCTTGAAATTAGGAAACACTAATTGAAGGCCCTTTGGAGACCCCAATTCTCCCCTAATGGAGTTGCAATGCAACTAATGGTAGCTACCCTCAAAGGGATTTTTGAGCAATACAATAAGCAAATGTCTTAGAAGGTGACTTTTCTACAAGAGAAAGAGCTCGGGGGGTGCACGACTAAGAGATCCTAGGTATCACATGTGTTCAAGGGATATTAAAGAAACCCCTCAACTAAAATATTTTTCCCAATTAAAAAAACCCCTCTTTACTTTTGAATTAACGGATTTTTTTCTAAAGTTGAATTAAAAACCCCTTCCTATTATTGTAAACCTATTAAAATTTTCCAGGAAGTGGAATTAAATTACCCCTCCTTGCGAATGCACTTGGTACACTAAAATTTTGGGAGGTGAATCCCCCAAGAGAAAGCCACCGATGCAGCAAAGGAAGGCAACTTGAGAAAAATCTTAGGGAAGGTGCAAGAGCCAAGGTAGAGGAGGCACAAATGAGGGCCTTTCAGATACAAGAGCAAGCTGAGACCGCTACAAAATTGGTCGACATAGAAAGGCATAGAAGAGAAGAAGTAGAGAAGCACATGAAGGAGCTCTAAGATAGGCTCAAAGAAGTGAGAAATGACGAGGACATGATGGACAAGGAGTTAGAAAAGATGCAAAAGGATCTTGAAGATCAAAGAGACAAAGAGGAGGGTCTATAAAAACGACTTTGCAACATGTAGAACTCATTGAACATTGAAAAAGACCAGATGATGGAGGAGTTGAAAAGGGAGAATGGAGAAACCAGAAAGGTGATGCAGGAACTGCAAGAGAGCTTTAAGGCTAGGAAGGATGGGGTAGAGAGCAACCAAGGTGGAGAAGACAACAAGGTAGATCCCTAGGATAGGAAGGATGCAGAGCAGCAGCCACGGTGGAGCAAGTTCCAGTCACCATGGTGGAGCAATTTGTAGCAGCCATGGTGAGGATTGTTTTTTCAAAACACTTTTGGAAGTCCAAAGAGCAAGTTACAAGAGAGCTCCCATCCAGAGTTCATACTATAGGCCAGGAAGCCCACTTAGAACCCATGCTTGTTAAGAAGAAGATAGCTAAGGAGAGAGAGAGAGAGAGAGAGAGAGAGAGAGAGAGAGAGAGAGAGAGAGAGAGAGATGAAAGGATCCTACTATCTAAAAAGTGGAGGCCTTACTACTTGGTTGGCATGCACACCATAGGAGTGTGCATATCCATGCAATCTTAAATATGTAGGTTTTTTTCTTTCCCTCAATTGATGCGATTAAATATTTTGTGAAAGGATAAAAACACAAGGATTGGTGAGACGAATCCTAGGAATACATGGAAAGATGAAAAATTCAAATATACCCTTATAAAAAACACTATAGGTTTGATGTTTGATTTCACAATATATTAAAAAAAAAAAGCAATGTATGTGGAAGATCCACTAGATTTCAACATTTACTATCTAGTCAATACATTGATATGTGATCAACTCATCCAAAAAATTTTGATGAGATTTAGTCCATCAAGACTCGAATGAAAAATTGATCAGCTATCACTTTAATATCCGATCATGCCATTCGACCACGATTGGGCCAACTCATGTACATAAGGTCAATACATTCTAGAATGCATTTTATTGCATAAAAATTTTGACCTCCCATGGGCACATATTTCTTCGTCACTCAATCCTATCAAGTGTTTGATCGTTCTACGGACAAGCATCAGAACCTCAATCTTCAACTACTCTTGTGGTGCCATCAGGATGGGTGTGTAGTGATCTAGTGCATGTTACAATCATTTTCAAGGATTATGTTCATGTTTTCATGTTTGCGTTAATGTTTGGAATTCGTTTTAATTACTCTTCCAAGTAGTGCGAAAACAACATGATCATGTAGTTTATCGGAAAAAATCACCAAAAAATTGGATAAAAGTACTACCGGTACACAAGACACTATCAGTGGTAGTACTCACCGATAATATTAATTATCCCGTGGTAATATACACCGTCGGGATAATTAATATTACCATCGGTAATGTGAGTACTACCGCCAATAGTATCTTGTGTACCAGTGATGTTGTGGGTTACAGATTCCTAGTTTCCCATGCAGCCTGACACTATATCTTGGTGGAAATGGCGATAAAGGATTGTCATTTGATCCAGTTGTGGTGCATATCTCGATAAACCCTTTGGTAAGTTGGGAAAGAAAGTGAACCACGATTTGGTCCTTGTGTCTTGGGGAAATTGTAGACCACGAACATGAGGGCTAGTGGATGTGAGTGTTTGTTGTGTGTTCTTGAGGGTGGTCTATACTTCGGCTCCTTGTGTTTTTGGGAACTTGCAAACCACGATCATGAGTGCCAATGAATGTGATTGTTAGTGAGCAATCTTGACTCTTAAGCTAAGGGCCTTAGGTATGGAGAGAAGGGGGAGACAAGATGGCAATGGCTTGAGCAAAAATAGGGCACGTGTTGCAACTATGAATGCACAATCAAAAATGCTTGAAATTAGAAATGCTCATCCACAATCTTCAAGACAAGTTGTGACTAGGTAAACTATGGTGAATGCATCGAGTGAGAATCGAGTCATGGTACTATTAGCCGAAAAAGAAATCAAGACAAGAGGCTAGATACTAAGCATGGCGACGCTCAAGGGCCATAGAGGAAAGGAGAATGTGAGGGCAAAACGTTATCATGGGAGGGGAAATGGGATTAGAAGGGGAGGGAATGAAGAGGGAGACTATGGCACGAGGGGAAAGGGAGAGGGGGAAGAGAAGCATGCACATGATGGGAGGAGGAATCTAAAGATGGAGACATCAAGGGAAGAGGACCATGCTTTATTTGAAAGAAAGGATGAGAGGGAAATATGGAAGTACTAGCTAGGTGGCTTTACAAGAATGAGCATGTCTCATCAAGGAATAGCCCCCTCCTTTTATAGCCAAGAGAGGGGCTCTATCCCAATAAATGCATCTTCCCACATGTATGGTGTGTGTGGAAAAGTCTCCCATGTGGGCTAGGCAGTTACGCACTCTCAATTGTGTGCAACAACCCTTTGCCTCATTTTTCCACATAAATCAAGCCCCATATCTCAAGTCTATGATACTCCCTTGGGCTCTCCCCAATTTTATAATATGTTCAAACCTCTAGGAGGACAAGTGGAGGGTTGGCACAAGGAATCTTGCCACCTCATCCTACTTTGCCCATTATTTAACTTGCATCCTTGGACTATCTATACCTCCCGCACATGGGCATATCCTATATGGAGGGAATAACCCAATATAATATCCATCTCCACCTATTTTCTCCCATGGACTTTGAGCCATATCTCACTAAATGCAGCCTAGGTGGAGGGGTGGCACATGGAGGAGCCATGCCACCTTACATTTTATAATATTACTACCATGGATTATGTACAACACACCTTATGGGTCCTCTTATGTGCAAGGGTGGCACATGGTCATGCCCTGCCACCTCAATCCTAGGCCCTATGCACACCATATTTGATTATACTATTGCCACACATACAAACACACCCACATATTAATGCCTTTTTCCTTAGATAAATTTATCCATAATAGTTCCCCCCCCCAGACAGGGAATGCACAGCATTTCCTTGCCTAGGTCCATCATGCACAAAGAAAGACTTGATGTAGCGCTTGTTGATCACCTTCTTGCCATATGGTTCATGCAGCTCCTGAACTTGTGCAGATCCATTGCTACATTCCTTGATGACTTTGTATGGACCGGTCCATAGTGGCAGAAACTTCTTATCCATTTGGTGGTCCAATCTGTTATCAAAGCATAGCACAACATCCCCCTTAGAAAAGCATCTTTTCCATCCCTTGCGAATCTTAGCATACAAGCGGGCCTTTTGTCGATACTTTTGGATCTCTGTTTGGTGTAGTGCAAGGCATCGGGTTTCATCTAGCATCTCAAGTTGCACCAATCTGGCCTCTACATGTTCATCTTCTGTCATCCTCTGTTCTTGTGCCACAATCTCAAGGCCGGAATCTCTATCTCTAGTGGTAAAACTGCCTCAGTTCCATACACCAACTCAAAAGGAGTGTGACCTATAGACATTTTATGAGTAATGTTGTAAGCCCACAGGGCATCAGTGACCTTCTGATCCCACTGGCTCCTGTTTCCTGTGGTCATTTTTCCCATGGTTTTACAAAGGAGTCCATTGGTCTACTCTGTTTGACCCATAGATGCTGGATAATAGATGCTAGAAGTGTGATGATCAATACCCATGCGGTCCATGAGTAACTCCACTGCCTCATTTAAGAATGGGTCCATGAGTAACTCCACTACCTCATTTAAGAATGGACTCCCATGGTCAGAGACAATTTCCATGGGTGTCCCAAACCTTGTGTAGATACGTTCGAATATGAAATCTGAAACTGCCTTACCATTTGCAGCGGGGAGGGCGATAGCTTCAGCCCACTTAGTGACATACTAAGTGGCTACCAAAAGATACTTCTTTTTGTGGGCGATCATGGGCAAGGGCCAGACAAAATCTATTCCTTACTTTTGAAACAGATGGATGGACATCACTAGGTGATGTTGCCTAGGACAAAAATCCTTCCTACCAAAGAATTGGCATGGTTCATAGGTTTCGCAATACAAAGTGACATCCTTGAACAAGGTCGGCCAATAGTATCCACAGCATGTAAAATCTTCTTAGCTGTATAGTCACTGGCATAGTGGCCTCCACAAAATCCATCATGATAATGCTTCAATACCTTACTAGGTACTTCATCTGCATCAATGGCCCATCTTGGTACCCAATCCATGCCTTGACGGTACAACACCCCATCAAGGAGGGTGTAGCGCCTATTGTCTCTGCGGATCTCCTTTCTCTCATAGCTAGTACTTTCTGGAGGAAAGGAGAAAGCAGTCAGAAACCTGTAGATACCTCCATACCATGGATCCCCAACTTCTATGGCCGCTACAAGGGTTACATAGAGGCACTCCTCTAAATCAATCAAAGCATTCTTTAAGTTGGAACAACCCCCTTTTACAATTTTGAAAGAAAAATCATATTCTTGTAGAACTGCCAACCATTTGGCCAACTGGCCCATGGGATTTGGTGATTGAAGAACTTGCTTTGCAAGACCAGTGCTAGTGAGTATAATGAAGGACTTTCCAGCCACATAATGCTTAAATTTCTCAATGCAGAACACCAAAGACAAGGCATGCTTGTCAGCCTCTGAAATGCATCACTCAGTGTTGAGCAATTGTCGAGAAGCAAATCGAACGGGATACATGAATCAATCCTCCCCTTGCTGGAGAAGAATACCTGCCAGAGTGTGCTCACCAAACCCAGGATTGATATAGAAAGTCTTTGACCAATATGGAATGCGTAGAATGGGTTCTGAAGCCAGAGCATTGATTTGTGCAAACCCATGATCACAATCCTCATCCCAAGAGAAATCAACCCCATCTTTTAATAGCATAGTCATGGGTCATGTCAAAGCAGCATATTGATCAATGAAGCGGTGATAGTATCCTGCTAGATTGACAAATGAGCATACCTGATGTTTGGTTGTTGGCACGGAGAGCCTGAGGATGGCTTCTACCTTCTTGGGGTCAAGCCAAGTGACACCCTCGGATGAGACAATATGTCCCAGTGACCTCCCTTGAGTGGCTCCAATTGTGCATTTCTCTGGGTTGAGACTGCCATTCACATCATTGACCCTTTGGAAGGCCAACCTAACCTTCATGATGTGCTCCTTACATGACGAGAATATACAGAAATCATCTAAAAACACCCTCTAGAAATCCCCCAAATAAGGAGCAAACACCATCTGCATAAATCTTTGAAAGGTAGCAGGAGCATTGGTGAGGCCAAATGGCATTACTTTGAATGAAAATGTCCCCCAAGGTGTGGCAAATATGATTTGATAAAACCCAGAGTAATCATCGCCTGTGCGTCCCCGAGAGCATGTGTCGAGAGCCTCCCTCGAGGTGGCCGAACTCAGATTGAATCACTTGTAAGGAGAGGAGAGGAGAAGGAGAAGAGAAAGAGAAAGAGAAGAGAGAGGGGGGGTGTGGGATCTGCTGTTACAATTTTGCAGAAACTCAGAAAAACTCTTCGCGACCAGAAGATGTAGTAGCCCAGAAAACTGTCACGCGGGTGAACATAGTAGATGCACAAAGTGAGAAAACTATGACCAGAAGACACAGGAGCCCAGGAAAACTATCGCACGAGTGAACACAGTAGATGCCCGAATCGAATGCACATGCAGGAACTCAGAAGGAGCACAGATGGTATAGTTCTATAGATGCGACCGGTATGAGCAGAAGATTCGCCGGCTAGAATACACATAGGAACCATGAGCAAAAAGCAGGCTGACTAAAAGTGCAGAAGCAGGGAGGTTTTGTAGCCATAGAGATAGGGAAGGCACACAGTTTAGAGGCGCAAAAGAACATAACTATGCACGAAAGAGGCCACAGTGCCGCACCTAGTTGTAGGAGTAACAGATTTTATACCACTAGCCGTGGAGATTTTGATCCCAGTAGCCACACCATTTCTGTTAGCCAGAAAAGAAACCAGGACAAGAGGCTAGACACTAAGCATGGCGATGCTCAAGGGCCATAGAGGAAAGGAGAACGTGAGGGTGAAACATTATCATGGGAGGGAACATGGGATTAGAAGGGGAGGGAATGAAGAGGGAGACTATGGCACGAGGGGAAAGGGAGAGGGGGAAGAGAAGCATGTACATGATGGGAGGAGGAATATAAAGATGGAGACATCAAGGGAAGAGGACCATGCTTTATTTGAAAGAAAGGATGAGAGGGAAATATGAAAGTACTAGCTAGGTGGCTTTACAAGAATGAGCATGTCTCATCAAGGAATAGCCCCCTCCTTTTATAGCCAAGAGAGGGGCTCTATCCCAATAAATGCATCTTCCCACATGTATGGTGTGTGTGGAAAAGTCTCCCATGTGGGCTAGGCAGTTACGCACTCTCAATTGTGTGCGACAACCCTTTGCCTCATTTTTCCACATAAATCAAACCCCATATCTCAAGTCTATGATACTCCCTTGGTCTCTCCCCAATTTTATAATATGTTCAAACCTCTAGGAGGACAAGTGGAGGGTTGGCACAAGGAATCTTGCCACCTCATCCTACTTTCCCCATTATTTAACTTGCATCCTTGGACTATCTATACCTCCCCCACGTGGGCCTATCCTATATGGAGGGAATAACCCAATATAATATCCATCTCCACCTATTTTCTCCCATGGACTTTGAGCCATATCTCACTAAATGCAGCCTAGGTGGAGGGGTGGCACATGGAGGAGCCATGCCACCTTACATTTTATAATATTACTACTATGGATTATGTACAACACACCTTATGGGTCCTCTTACGTGGAAGGGTGGCACATGATCATGCCCTGGCACCTCAACCCTGGGCCCTATGCACACCATATTTGATTATACTATTGCCACACATACAAACACACCCACATATTAATGCCTTTTTCCTTAGACAAATTTATCCATAATAGTACTCATATGCCTGAAAATGTTCCTGGGGTTTAAGAAGGAGTTGCAGAAGAGGATCTTAGTGCTGAAATAGGCACTACCCCACACTTGATCAACCCTGTATTGAGGTTGTTAGCCAAGATATGGGGAGAGGATTTATGCTAAAAGGCTTGTGGCAAATGATGCTGGGAATAGCAAAGAGGCTTTACAAGGCAGAAATATGCACAATGCCATGAAATAGCTGAATAGGCTTTACAATGATGGCATGTGTGTGTGAAATCAAATCATGTGCTATCTGCCCACTTATCAATCGGAAATTTGTTTTAAAAATTTTAAATATGCAAGGCAAAAAAATAAAAATTTCATGTCCCCCGTCCCACAAAATATAAGTTATATACCTTGAAAAATATGCAAGATTTTAATATTTGTACATATTTTTCATAATATGTGAGGCCCAAGAGGGGGGTCTTTTGGATGGGGGGGGGGGGAATTAACTAAAATATAAAAACCCTTCTCCTTTCAAATTGATATAACTTTTTCATGTGTTACCCAAATTTCAAGGTGTAAAGACATATTTGAAGCTCTTTTAGTGTAGAACACAACCATGTTAATTTGAATAATTTCTACTCATGGCATATTGTTAAATTCATCTCATACTCAAGATTTTGATAGGTTTTCTTACTAAAGGGAGTTGGCGCCCCAGGGGAACCCCTTCCCTCCTATAGCCCAGATAATTGCTTGTGCCCAATATGCCAAT
The DNA here is from genome assembly GCF_047967505.1 of Dipteris shenzhenensis. NCBI lineage: Eukaryota > Viridiplantae > Streptophyta > Polypodiopsida > Gleicheniales > Dipteridaceae > Dipteris > Dipteris shenzhenensis. The sequence goes on from NC_141623.1 coordinate 31,522,492, forward strand.
GCTTGTTTGATAATTGTATTGGCTATTACTCTCTGCCTTGCAGCCATAAATTCCATCTTTATTGTCAAATGTACTTGTAATGACTCCAGTTTCTTTCTGAACTCGAGTTTGAGCATGTTTGAGAAAGAACCCTCATTGCAATCGGGCGTAGAAGCTCACACGTGCCACCATTTATCATCCACCATTTCCAAGCAAATGTAGTTTATGCCAATGCTTGAACATCACTCGATGCAAACAACCCCTCCTTGGATCACTACTTGGCTAGCTCGTTACAACGCTTTGCAAACTCATGCTTGTGGGGATAATATTGTCGCACCACCTTATGACAGTCATGCATAACAATTGGGATCTCTTCCGGCTTCATATTCCACCACTCGAGCTCTAAAAGGTATCCAACACTATCTAATGGATTATGAGCTTGCTCCCATCACGGCCTAAACAATTGCCACAATTCCTTGCATTTTGTAGCATTAAATGGTCTTCTCTCATTCTCTTGGCCCGAGCGAGCAGGGGGTTTCCTTGCAATAAGAGCTTGTTCAATACTCCAAAAGTGCATCCATGCTTTTTTGATTGTTGGAGACTTTAAGCCCAAAGCCCTAAGCACATATAAAATAGGTTTCATAGCATTAGCTGCATCCTCAAACCATTTCCATAATGTAGGGGATCCCAATGTTTCTTTCAGGTCATGCATTTTCTCCTTTGTTGCCCTATCGGTCAACTTTGGCATCCATCATTTAAATGCATTACAATGAAATGTCTCTATAAGAAAACTATTATTTTTCACCAAAGATTGCAAAGTGTAGAAGTACGTAGAGAATCTTGTGGTTGCTGGCAATTGCAACATGGTAGGACCATCACGAGACATAAAGATTGCTTCGAGATGTTACTTCGATTGTACTTATAACTTGACGATGTCTCAAGCCTCACCAACAATCTTTTTGAACCATGGCACTTGTTTATACCAATCCTTCAATGCAAGATTTAAAGTATGCGTACAACACGAAGATGCATATATAAATTGGTATACTCCCTTTGCAATATTCTTCCCACCCTTTTACAACTCTTGGCATTATCCATGACAACCTGAACAACCTTTTCAAGGACTAGCTCTCTTATAACCTTGGATAATACACCAGCCATATATGTCCCTGACTTCTTTACATGTGAGGCATCAATTGATGTCTGGAAGGCCTTCCCATGTGGCGATATAACCATCACATTCAATAAAGCATGGCATTTTATGCCTGTTCACCCATCTCAGACAATTGTGCATCTGGTGTTATGCAGTTGCTCAAAAATGTTACAATTTATGTGCTCTTTCTCTTCTGCATATGCCTTTTCTATCAATGACATACTCAATGTGTGGTAAGAAGATGGCTTGAAGCCCAGCCCATAGTTAGCAATTCCATGTAGCTCTCATATCATCATTATCAAACCATACTCAATGGATATCCTAACTGCAAGATTGATCTACCAAGTACATACTATGCATTCTACAAATCTTGAACCCGTATGCTCTCAACTATCGTGGGTTGCCTCAAGTTAGGAGTCCTAGTTGCTGATCTAGCTTCATGAGCCATGGTTGGCAATCTATCTTGCATGCTAGTGTCCACACAAGGAGTTCTGGTGTGGGAGCCTACAACACTTGTACTTTGTCACCATGTATGCTTATAGACTCTACTCCACTTATACCTGGATTTTCCCAAATCCTCAGCAACATCAAAATCAACAAAGAGGAAATCATTCCAATGGAGGAAGATTCCAAGGACGAGGGAATGCATCCACCAACATGTTAAACATTTAGTACAACTATTGTCATAAGTTTGGACACTATGAAAGAGATTCCTGCAAGAAGCAGTATGACCAAGGCGGTCAAGCAAACAGTAATAGAGGGAATTTCTGTGGAAGAGGAGATCATCATGATGGACATTTTAGTCACAGTCATTTTGCAAATGAACATGGAAATGTGTTTCTTACAAATGGGGAAATGCAGCGAAATGATACAGAAGTGTACCTAAACATGGATTGCAATCCAAAAGAGGATTTCCACTATCAAGTCAACCAAGAAGAATAGGATCCTTGGTATATCGATAGCAATGCATCATCTCACATGACAAATCATCAGGAATGGTTCACATAGATGAAATCATTAGAAAGTCAAAAGAATGTCATCTACACAGTAGATAAAACACCAAATCTAGTTCAAGGGACGTGTGTTATCCCTACGAACAATTTTACTAGTACAAAAGGATTGGTGAAAGATGTTCTCTATATTCCGAAGCTTAGCAAGAACCTCTTGTTAGTAGGTCAAATGACGGAACACAACTACCGAGTCATCTTTGACGGAGGGGTGAAAGCATGCTACGGTGTCTAAAAAAGTACTCTTTTTGGCAAAGGTTCTAGCATAGATATAGTACTAAATTGTGTACTAAAATGTGTTGATAGTTGGATTAGATTTCTAGATATCGAGGAGTCCACGATCTACAATCTGCAATCCACTCTCAATTGAGGATGATTTCCCCGCACATCGAGGAATCCGCGATCTACAATCTACTCTCAATTGACTGTCTTCTCTCTCGTGGAATCACTCACACATGTTTGAAACCATTGACAGTCGACTCTCTTATCTCTCATGGAGTCCTATCTCTGTCCCTGCAATTATCTCCACTCATCTTCACTAGAGGTCCATTGCTCTCTCTCTCTCCACTTCTCTCTCCATTCTCTGTGCAAATTGGCTCTCCCCTTCTCTCTCATTGAAGCCCTTGCACTTTGGACCGTATGTTCTCTCTGGTGCAAAAACCATCTATGTTTGAGTGATTCTACAGCTCTCTCTCTCTCTCTCTCTCTCTCTCTCTCTCTCTCTCTCTCTCTCTCTCTCTCTCTCTCTCTCTCTCTCTCAAGATGACTTTCTCGTACAGTAAGATTGAGCATGCATGTTTTGATGTATTGTCTTCTTGTGTCATTCATTAATTTATGATTTACCATTGAAATACGGTTGTGTGCAGGATGGAGAACTCCACACTAGAAGTGCCACACCATGAAGGGAACTTGCTCAATACACTACCATAGCACTGCTCCGAAGGGAACATGAGACACTTGACATTAACTGTTGTGCAACACTTTAAGCATACCACAAAGAACTTGGACTTGAGAACGAAGGTTGACATTTTGTCTAAGGTTATCATCCAGATATGCAAGAGGTTGTCGACGAGACAAATTTTCAAAGCCAACCATATCAATGGCAATAGTGGATAAACTAAAGACATCATTGAGTCTTGTGAAAAGAGTAGAAAGTGCTGATAAGTTAGCTACAAAGAGAGCAACTCTGCACATGATTGCTCACACTTCAGCATTTAAAAAATATAGTGATAGTAAAGTAGCTAAAGCCCTTGGAATTCAATTATGAAATCTGAAAAAACATCGCATGGACATAAAACAAGCTTCCTTCAAATGGGTAGATGGAGGTCAAAAGTGTAGACAGGATCCCTTAAGTTGTGAGGTTGTTCAATGTATTGTCCAGTTTTGGAAAGACAACACCAGGGTTTCCCCAAACAAGAAGGATGTTTGTAGGCATATGCTTGGCTGAAAAAAGTATGCAATATATCCCACCCATTTCTTGGAGCTCATAGAGGTGCATCTTCCTTCTTTCAACGAAGCCCAAGTTACATACTATTATTTGGTACTCTTTACAACTATGTAGTACTATCAAGGATATTATTAGTATTGATCAAATATTAAAGCTAACATTTAACACTCTAACAGACTCTATATGAAGCAAATTTAGCACTAAATCATAGAATCATAATACTAAATACTACACCGGGGACTTAATACATTTATAGTATAGACCATATTTTAGAAATTAGTCCTAGGAATAAAGATAGGACAAAATAGTATTGTTTGCTCTTTCAAGTCAGTTATTATGACTAAATGGAATACTCGTTATGAATAAATAGTATTATTTAGTGTTAATTAGTAGTGTGTGATGTTTGAAAATTGTTTGTATTAGAGAAGGACTTCGAGCGTAATCATTCTCTCCTTACACTAACCTTGCTACTAGTTCTATTTAGTACTATCTAGTACTATCCCTTGCACTAACCATGCTACTAGTAATATCTAGTACTATATAGATATGGTTCTCTTCCTTGCCTTAACTGTGCTTACTACTATTAGTTCTATTTAGTATTATTTTGCAGTATTTTAGCACTATTTAGTACTATGTAGCACTTAGTAACATTTAGCACTGAGTAAGTACTATTTATTGAGTACTATTTAGGACTCAATAATTCTTAGCACTCAGTAATATTACCACTACTCTTCGATACTATCTAGCACTTAGTAATATTAGCACTTACTATTCAATACTAATAGTACTATATAGCACCTAGTAATATCACACTTACCATCTCTTACTATTTAGTACTAATAATACTACGGATCAAGCATTTACTATTTAGTAATATTAGCACTTGCTATCCAGCACTTACTAATATTAACACTTCCTATTTAGTACTATCTGGCACTTACTATTTAGTACTATCTAGCACTGGTAATATTGGCACTTACTAATATTACCAATTAATATTTAGTACTTATAGTACTATCTAGCACTTAGTAATATTAGCACTTACTAATAGTACTAATATTAGCAAGTACTAATAGTACTAAACTAGCAATTAGCAATATTCGAGCTTAGTACTATCTAGCATTTAGTAAAATATTTAAAACTTAGTACTATGTAAACATTTTAGTACTACTTATCATTTACTATTTAGTACTATCTAGAATTTACAATACTTAGCACCTAGTACTATTTAGCATTTAGTACTATCTAGCACTTACTAATATTTGGCACTACTAGTAGTAGTTAAGACTTAGTAATTGAGTGATAGAACTTAGAAAAATAATGACAACAAGGATGACGATTTGGATGAGTAGTAGTAGTAGTAGTAGTTTACATATGCTTCACCATGTATATGCTTTTGTATGTCGGCTCATTTGAGTGATTTTGCATCACCCTTTTTGAAAGGGTAATTTTGTAACAAACACTGTTGTATATCTTCGACATGTATATGCTTCTATCGCTCGGCTCGTTTGAGCGATTTTGTATCACCCTTTTCACAAGGGAAATTTTGTAACCAAAAGCATTCTTTTGTAATTACTTAAAAAAAACATTAGTGGGGCAAACTAGGGCTTGTTGTGGCCCTATTTAGCCCCACTAATGTTTTTTTTAAGCTTTTATTAGTCATCGCTATATAGTGACGTTTAGTAGTGTCACTATATAGACCATCCACCTGCACCAAAGTGCAAAGTACCTACGGTGTCCAGCCGTCTCCTCGTAGCCCTCCTCTGACCCTCGAACATTTCGGGATGGTCCCTATTCGGCTTCTTGAAGAACTTCCAATCAGCTTTGTCTGCCCAGCTGAGATTAGCCATCCCCTTTGTGATGGAAGTACACAAGGTTGATCTACGATGCTTCAAGACCAAACCCATGCGCTCTCGCATATAATTCTCATTAAACTCCCAATTTGGTAGATTAGGGTATTTTTGTTTTAATTCATCGATGACCTCCTGCTTCTTTTGGTCATCTTGATACCACCAATCGGTAGCAATGCTGCTCTTGAAGTGATGGCTCATCACCTGCCTCATGGTGGCCATCACTGCTTTGCCCTTTCTATTTTCTATTATCTCTCCGACAGCAATGATTTGATAGGAGAGGTCCTCGACTGGGTAAGGAGGACTGATGGTAGTGGCAAAGTCAGAAGGAGTGGAAGCTATGCGAGCGCTTCTGGAGCGAAGAGTAGCAGTGGGAGTAGGAGAGGGCGAGGGACCTGACTGATACTGTGTCTCAGGACCAAGTGGAGACCTGTAGGGATGTGAGTGTACTGACTCGTCTACATCTCTCGAGTCAGCACAACATAAGCGGCCCCTCCTACTCTTCCTTCCCTTATGATAGGCATGCGTAGGTGATGACCCCTCGGTCGAAGGGGCACGACGGGACGGCTGGGGCACTCTAAGTTTTAATTAACTTATAGTTTTTTTGTTTGTTGTCTAGGTTTAAATAATATTGATTGTTGGTGATTGATTTTACAAGCAGAATTCTTTCTTAATTTCAAGGCGGAGTATCCTTCCATAGACATTGGTTTCCATTCTTTTCAGAATGTGAAGCCCTATTATATTAAAAAATTCACGGAAAGGTATACTTGTTGTTGTATTTACCATACAAGAATAGACTTGTTCCAACTAGTAGTGAATTCCATGAGGCACAATAGCACATTGTTGCATGGAGATATGTGTGATTTCTTGTGCAAGGTTTGTAGGCCCCAAGGAGGACACATGAGTTGCCTACACCAGCAGTTGTTCCTCTGTGTCTAAAATTTGGCATTCGGCAGTATGTCCAAAGGAAGAGGATGCTGAATGGCACAAGGTTGAATGCTTATTGCACAAATCTGATAAGTGCCCACAACCATTGTTTTGTCCATGTGAGTTGGATGATGCAAATGCTGCATTCATAAGATGGAATATGTATGAATATGTCAACGAGGATACGGGAAAAGGTGATGCAAAGATTCTTATACAAGGAAACTCCTCCATCCATCATCATCCCTCAATACTTGCAACACTTAAATGTGTTTATCACTCACAACTTCCATAGTTACTGGCAACACTCTCAATTCAAAGAGTACACCACAAATTGTCCTGATGATGTGGTGCTTTCAGTTGTTGACTTTGCAGAGAACTATACATTGAAAATATAGAATGAGGTTCAATCAATGCATTGGCATAATGACCAAGTGACCATCTTGGTTCATATTTGCTATTGGAAGGAGACGAGCAAGATAAAAAGCAATCCATCTTTTACATTTCAGATAACAAAGAACATGACACACTATTTGTGCAGCATTGCTTAATGCTCCACCATCAATGGTTGGTGTCTAAAGGCTTGAAGTTTAAAAGAAACTGGGTTTGGTCAGATGGGGCAGCATCTCAATTTAAGGCCACTCACCCATTTTACTTTGCTGCAAGGTAAGACATTGGACACTGCCTCCTTATTTTCTACATCACGTTGAAGATGTTGCATATTTTAAAATGCAATATATATGTTGTTTATTATGTTAGGTATTGCTATTTGACTGGCATTCGGATGATGTGGAACTTTCTCGAAAGTGGTCATGGCGAGGGAGAACATGCTGGTACAGTCATAAAGCGTGCACTAACTAGTGAGCAATTGGATGTAAATGGTGCAAAGCTACAAAATGCACACAATGTTGTGGAGTGGTTGGCATGGAAGATGGGAGATGATTCTAAACAAAGGCTCTTCATAGAAGTAAAGGTTGGTGATGTTGACAGGTCTAAAGCATGGAACTGCCAGACCATCAAAGGAAGTCGTTCAACACATTGCATATTGGGTTTTAGTAACAAAGATCCCACACAAGCCTTGTTTAGACATTTGTCATGCTTTTGATCATTTTGCATGGATGAAACATGGGATAAGTGCACCAATTTATCTCATGCAAGTCCATGGGCACTGAATAGCATCAATGGACAAATTGCATTAGACATGGAGAAGGAATCTATAACATATGTGATGGATAGATACCAGTTGGGTGACATGCTTCAGATGCTTGACCATTTTGCAGTACTAGGGTCCCCTACAAATGGAGATAATGAGGATTATTATGTGGTGCTAGGCTCAAAATAAAAAACAGTCCGCATAGAGAAAGAGACAGATTGCTAGGGTAATGTCTTCAACATTGGGGATCAAGTGGTTTCTGGAATCTTTTATGCAAAATTCCCAAAATGCAAAAGTCGTTATGCATTACTAAAAGATGCACCTCCTACTATAGTGCATGCTAATGTGATATTGGCAATAAAGTTCCAAATGTTGCAAGCAAAGCACAAGGTTAAAGGCCAGAGAACGGTGTATCGTGTACCCTAGGAGGTGCACGAACAAATCTCAGGGGCAAACATTTCTCTATAAGAATTGTTGTTGAGCATCTATTTTTGCAATGGCTCTTACAAATTTTTGTGCACATTTTGTATTTTGAGCTACCCTTTGGGGGCTGATTTTTGTAATACAAAGTCATCTTGTCTTCACAAAAAAAATTGAAAGTGTGTTTTTTTTTAGTACATTGAATAAATGGGAGTGTTTCCATGCCAAGTGAATATGGGACAAATGTTTAAAATCAAGTGTTTAAATGGGACAAATGAATATGCATCTACTGCTAAAGAAAAGGAATCCAAAAATTGTGTTAAGTGTAGTGATAGTGGAGCTATAAGCAACCAAATCTTTTCACAACATGACTTATTTGTTTCTCTCGGGATGCTCCACAGTGAGGAACTTTAACAGTTTTTAGTACTATTAGTTTGAATTGTGTACTATTATATTATTACTGTTTAGGTAATACTGTCATATCATACTATTAGCCCTATTTTTTAGTGATTGTGTACTATTGTAGTAATTTTTGTAGTTCATATTAAGTTTGTTCTACTATCATATCATACTACTTATTACTATTTGGTTAGTACTATTTAGTACTATGTACTACTACCTTAAGTAACTCATTTGTTGTTAATTGAGAGAGAGAGAAAGAGAGAGCTAGAGAGAGAGAAGAGAGAGATAGAGAGAGCCATTGTACTACTGTCATATCATACTACTTAGTACTATTTGGTTAGTACTATGTGATACTATGTAGTACTACAGTAAGTAGCACATCTGCGGTCAATTGAGAGAGAGAGAGAGAGAGAACCATTGTACTACTGTCATCTCATATTTTTGTAATGTTGTTCCTCTTTTTAATATATTGCAGTTATAATTCAGAATGAGCCATACAAAATTAGAAGGTGCCATATAAAATCATAATGAGACATATAGAATCAGTCATATGACATTACGAAGCCCAAACTGCTTGGATACAATAGCATTGTGCTGCACCACACACCCCAATATACAACCCGGTCAGGCTTGGATACATACAGTAGCTTTGTGGTGCTGCACTCCACACACCCCAATATACAACCCGGTTAGGCTTGGATACATACAGTAGCTCTGTGGTGCTGCACTCCACACACCCCAATATACTATGTTCTAGGAAGGAATAACCCTAGAACGTAGGAATTTTTTCCCTTGTTCCTTAGCATCCTCATTCGTAGCCAACCCAAGGGACTATCGTCTCGAACATCCAAAGTTGCTATTTCTTTTGGGCCATACCCTACATCTATAAGGTCTCTGAAGATGTTATCAACCCTTTTTGCAATTCCATCCTGTAGCTCTAGAGGAGAAGAGTGTACATCTCTACTACACATTGATGGATCTATAATGCTAGCGAAAAATAGCCAACTGTATGAGCACCATAACAGACATGACACATGATTCCTTAGCTTAGACCTAACTAACAGTTAGTATTATTTTATCCAAAACCAAAATTGGTACTATATGGTTGAGCAAAAAATACCATAAAAGGTAACATATAAAAAAGGACCATATATTTTATTGCATCGACATTGGCTATTTATGCACTAGTTAAAACAATGGCTCACCTAGTACTTCTATCAGCAAACACTAGTACCATTTAACAGCACCAATACCATGTAAGAACACCAGTACATTTATCAGCTCACCATTAATTTTATCAACAAAGTAACCAGCAAAGTCTGTATTATAAAGTAACCAGTACAAGTCTGTATTTAGAAAGCAACAACATTTGTATTCATCAATGTACAAGTCCTTTACAATCTAGCCTTCAAGTCCTAGTGTATGGTGGGTATTGGTTTACATAAGGATTATGCCTAAGAATCTATTGGCACATGTCATGTGGAAGGTCTGCTATTCTTTGTTGGATAATAAATCAGTCCGTGGGCTTTATATCTTCAGTTACCAGTGAAACGACAGCATCAACACACCCCATCTCAGCATAATCTGTAGAGAAGACTTCAACGAATAATTTGGCTGCTCACCACAGGTAGCTACAATGTGCTCAATCACATGGCCTTCATAAGGGTATCTCATTGTAAAGGCAAGAACACTTTCTCTAGCATTTGCTAAATCCAATAAGTATGGGAGAAAAAAACTAATTTGATAGCTCATCATCATTAGGATCTCTGTCATAGGCGAAAAAAGTTATGCAGGAACGAGGTGGGTTTAATGCTACTTTTCATGAAGTGTCGTCAGGCAGGAGTGTGTTCATGGGATTATAGTCAATGTCATGTGTAGCCAATGCACTAAATGGCTTAAGCAGCCACATCTCATCTAGCCGTGTTGGGTGGAGAAATTCTTCCCTTGTACAACAATCCTCCTGTGCAAATTTGAACAGAACTTGAACTCCCGAAACCCATTATATCCCAATTTACTTTCTATCAAAGACATTATGGGACTGACATTTCTCCTTGTCATACTACTCCATGTAGCGATCTCAAAATGCTCCCACAAAGATTTCATGAAATTAATCAACTGTGGCCGCAAAGAGACGACATGGTTGCCTAATTTATGAACATCACACCTTAGTCCATTTCAGGAGCAGTCTGCCACCACCTCTTTAACAATATTCCATTCAAATCAAAGATTAACAACTTTTTTTGAGGCAGAACATCTCCAGAGTCACCTAGAAGCAACAATAACACATATGCAACTCCATCATACTTAGTTGATGAATTGCAAAAAGAATTTCATATCAACTTATGAGAAGACAAATTGCAAAAATAATTTCATTAAAAAAACAAGGAAGATAAATTGCAAAAATAATTTCATTCAAAAAACAAGAAAATAAATTGTTTAAAAATAAAAAGATAAATTGCAAAAAGAGTTTCATTTAAAACTTGCAAGACCAACTCTCATACAATCTCATTTCACAGACGATTTGGTCCTAACATTTGGGGTTGGGCATTTGCTAGGATCAATCAAATACGACTTAGTAACTATTTGACTAAATTTCCTCTTCTTTGTCCTCGTACGGAGAAGGCTACCTAGTACTGTGTCATCCTCCATTTGCTCTCCATCAGAGCTGTTAGGCAGTTTAGGCTTTAGCCCTGATATAATCTCAGCTGCCTCAATGATCCTCTCACTACCATCTATGTCGAGCTTTTCACCACTATCTGTGTGTTCACCCTTGCTATTCTTTATACTGAGTTGATCTCCTATATCATCATCGTACTCTAGCATCATATGTTCACCTAAGACTGATCATCTTCTTGAATAAAGTGTGGTGATTCTTAATGATCGTCATCTTCTTCTTCAATATCATGACCTCCATCTTCCTCCCATATGATGTCATTATGCGCATCTTCCTCTTGGCTCATATTGTGATCTTCATCTTCTTTGCTAGATCCATCTGGATCAATTGGATCCGGCATTGGTAGTGACATCTCCATATCCACATATCTATCTTCAAAAATTTGCTTACTTCATGGTGCAACTTGGATCACATACCACCATCTTGGATCAGAATGATTCGGATGAAAAACCACCTATATTGAAGATGGGTGCCAAATGCCATCAATTATATATATGAAATTATTCTTAAGTACATGTATCAATGGACCTTTAAAAACAAAAGCTTTGATTAATTAAATCATTAGTATGCACCTGCTCAGAATGCTCAGGAAGAACAATTAGTCTAATATTTGATCAATATATAGATACCATGCAGACCAAGAATGCAAAGAATATGGAGTGGAGAGAATAAAGTATCACTTTCATTGGTCCAAAGTTTGGTGGAGTCTATTGCAAAGAAACCACTACTGTCTTGTCTCACTATCGCATGGGGACCATTGTAAATAGTTCTAAACCATTTTACATCAAGAATGAAAATACTAAATTGTTTGAAATCAATTTCATAGATTTTGCATATGGTTCCACAATAATCTAGTTGTGAGGAGAGACGATTGGTATCCGAAGCACTTGCTCGGCTATCTTGTGTGAAGTTAGCCATGACTCCACAATCATACTTGCCTCTCTTTGAATCGATGCGTTCCACATGAAAATGGCGACCATATGACCATAATGCACTGTACCTTTTGTACTGCAAAAGAGCATCATTAAAACAATGAAGATGCATCTATTTTATAGCATATATTGCCACAAATAATTACTTAATTACATCAAGAGGTAAGAAACTTACATGCATCATACATCCAGATGATAACTCTTGCTCGTGCTCGTTTATTGTCTCTCCATCATGTTTGGCTTTATGTAGAGCTAGTTGTAGCCAATCAAGATGCTTATGAAAAGAAGATAAGGAAGAGGAGAAAAGAGAAGAGAGGGAAGAAAAAGAAGAGGGGAAAAGAGCATAAGCATAAGAGAAGGAAAAGAGCATAAGCATAAGAGAAGGAAAAACATAAGCATAAGAGAAGGAAAAAGGAAAAGAGGGGGAGAAGAGAGGGAAAGAGAGGGTTTCTACACCCTTCATTGTAGCTAGCGCTTAAGGCATTAGCTACAGGCCAATGCAAATAACGGAAACAACAAAAGGGAAAAAGACGAAGAACTTTCTTACCCGGAAAATTCCCGCTCAGTGTTTCATGGATTGGCCCTACAAAAAGAGGAAACATACCATTTTTTCAAATAACTAGTTAGAGGAAGGAGGAGTTTGGAGAAGCAACTTTTCAAAGGGATTGGATTGAGGAGACAAGCATAAGCCTACAAACAAGGAGAAAGCATAAACCTACAAACAAGGAGAAAGAGGAGGAAGAGAAATACCAAAAAGAGAAGAGATGAGTCTTCTTTCTTTCACCAAATCTCGTTTTTTGTCCTTAACCTCTGAAAATGAAGCATGAAAATTAGCACATAGGCTTAGCAATACAAGGAGAAACATGCTTCAACACTCACAAAACAAAATCTCACAAAAAATGAACCTACATTGCTTAAAGAGACACACCTTCTTGAAAAACATTCTTTCACACAAGCAGAGAGGGAGAAGGGTGGAGAGGGAGCACAAGTGTTGGGAGAGGAGCTGGGTAGGGGTGAGGAGTGTGGGGATTAGACAAGAGGAAAGCGAGGTCATCGAATATAATGTGGGAGGAGAGATTTTTGCTTTTCCTACCATATTAGAGATGTGAAAGAGGACGTCGTGCGGGGTTTTAGGCTTTAGCCCCCAGTGTTGCTATATAGCGACGTTGGTCAGTTGCTATATAGCGATGTTTATATCCTAAAAGCATCGCTATATAGCGATGGAATAGGACAAAGTGTCACTATATAGCAACGGTTCAAGGCACTTATTATTAGAAGAGAGGAAAGGAGCTCATGGGTGACTATTTTTTGGATCTTAATAGATTTCCTTGTAGCTCATGTTGTGATTTTGGAGGTGAGTAGATGGAAGGGACGAGTGGAAGCTCATCAAATAATGCACTGATGCCCAGGAGCACAGAGTGGCTTACGGAGAGGTTGTATTATCATTGCACTCATTGCAAGCGAGAAGTACGACATCAATGTCATATTGTCATGCACCACTTGCAAATGTAGGGAGGAGCTCGAACTAGTACCCACAACAAGTGTTGCACGTGGATCATCTGTAAGTCAATGCTATTTGAGTTTGTGATTAATAATGCATACCATTATGACACAAAACCTTGAGACAAGGTCTTATATTTACAAAAATCTTGAGATAGGATGAGGAGGGTGGTGAGGGTGCACATATACCTTCACACTTTGAGCAAGACTATAGTCTCCCGGATGTGCTAGATGATGACGAGGGTATGGTGTACATGATGGATTCTATTTTTAGGGGCACTACATCACATGTACACATGATGTCCGAGTCTGAGGTCAATATGCAAGAGTTGCAATCAACACAGTTGTACGAGGTGCTAGGATGTCTAAACTATAGGCTAGTCTCTCAATCTTAAATCTGGAAGAGCAAAGTATGGGTGGTCAGATACAAGTGTCTCGGCCTTAATGAGGTTGCTCCAGAAGATGTTGCCTGTAGTACATACCATGCCTGTGTGAAGAGATGAAGCAAAGAAAATGCTAACAATGGTGGGTATGGATTATGATACCATCCTTGCTTGCTGTAATGACTGTATTCTCTTTTGTCTCATGAGCATGGAGATTAAGCTAGTTGTCCGAAGTGTGGGGAACAATGATATAGAGATGACTTGCAGGGTGAGTAGATATTGTTAAAGGTCTTAAGATACTTTTCCATCATTGCAAGAATACAGCACATGTTCTGATGCAAATCCATAGCGGAGTTTATGACTTCGCATGCATCTCATCGGTCCACTAATGACACATTGAGAATTCCTGCATATTGTGCAACTTGGAAGCACATAGACAATCAATGGCTAGACTTTGCAAGGGAGTCATGTGTGAAGAGAGTGGGAGACAGGTAAGGAGTCTCACTTGCAGCTTTCTCACATACACAATGGGGGAGTACACACAAAGGTGGAGGCTGAAAATAGTTTTCCTCTTCTTAGTTGTGAAAGCCAAAAAACTCTCTTAGAAAAAGGAATAGATGAACCCTATATGTGGGTCTCAAACCAAACTCAACTAACCAAGGTGGCATACTAAGTGAGCCACTAACTAGAGTACATAAAGATAGCCGTCATCTAGCTATTATTCATGGGCGGTGTACCAAACGCATCTGCAACTAAAAAGTGGGTGACATAAATGCACAACGATCACCCTGGCATATCACGAGTGGAGCTCGATATCTCAACACCATGCAACTTACATGTTGGGCTCGCCATGGATGACATGAATCCTTTCAAGGTACGTTCGACATATTGGTCAACATGGCCCACAGTCTTGGTGAATTACAATATCCCACCATGGCTAACAATAAAGAAGGGACACCTCATGCTTGCACTACTTGTGCCAGGGAAGTACAAGGCCAAAAATATGGACATGTACATGACACCTTTGGTAGAGGAGTTACACGTCTTATGGAGAGGAGTGCGGGTCTTTGATATTTTCAGAGCTCCTAGACATACCAATGATATTTTGGTCAAGGATAACTTGATGTGGACAATGCATGACTACCCAGGATATGGAGAGTGCATAGGTACGTGGTTGTGTCTTTACCTGTATAATATAGGATTATGCTTTTATGACTCTCTTTTGCATGCATGTCTTATACTAACACATTTATGCACGTGTGCAAGACTTGTTACAAGTGGGTACTATGCTTGTCCTGTTTGTGGTCTGGGTTTGAAACCGCTTGCACAATACCCTAAGCGTATGAGGAAAAATGTTAATGAAGGTCATGCTTGATACCTTCCACTAGACCATCTCGTGAAGGGAGGTCAACTTGATCCACCAGCACCATATTTGAAGGCAAGTGACCAGATTCATGCTTGGAGGGAGAATGGAGAGGAATCCTCGTGGTATGAAGAGGCTATCCATCTTTCATGAGCTTCCATATTGGGGTCAGTTATATTAAATCAATCATCTCTTAGGTCCCATGCATATCTTCAAGAATGTGGGGGCTACTATTTGGGCACACTTGGTTGGTTCCAAAGACTCGAGAGGAGTGCGAGAAGATTTGCGTGCTATGAATATGATGTCTCGTTTGTGGCCCCAAGTGCGTGCTTCGGGAAAAGTTGTCCTCTTGAAAGCAACATGGATCCTCTCCAAGAGAGAGGAGACGACAATCAAGGCGGACATTGCCTCTTTTCAAACACCCACAGGGTACATGCATTGCTTAAAAGGAGCATTTTCAAAGGACAATAAGCTTAGTGGTCTCAAGTCCCATGATTGGCACAAGATCTTATAGGTATTCTAAGCTGTAGGATTAGTGTACCAATAATCGTGATGCATTAGTGTAATTATGATTATGTTATATTATTGACATGACTTCTTTGTTGCTTTGATATTTCATCCTTCCAATTATAGTAAAAGAGTGCAAGAAGATGTTAGAAATGGTATATTCAAGATCAGTGGTATTGTGAGGTATGCTTACTATCAAATTGCATTGAGTGCATTTTCTTCAATCTAAGCTGAATAATCTATAGACTGATTATGAATATATCTTACATGGGCATGTGAAATAGGTGGATATCTCAAAAAGAGATCTCCATATCGAGCATTGAGAAGGCTAGGGTGGACTCCATTGAAGCTGTATGCTTGCCTGAGAAGCACTTTCCCCCGAGCATTATGATAACTCAAGTGCACTTGCTTGTGCACATAGTTGATGAGGTGGCCATTGCAAGTACCGTTCATAGTCAATGGATGTTTTTTCTCGAGCAGTTTATGAAAACTTTGAAGGGATTTGTAAGGCAAAGAGCAAGACCAGAAGCAAGCATGGCAGAGGGATGGCTTGTGCAAGAGTCAATAGTATATATCATGAAGTTTCTTGCATCCACGGATCTCGATATGCTGCAAGCTTGGCATAACAAGGATGATGATCACATTGTTGGCGAGGTTCCCCAAGGAAAAGGGATGGAAAGAAAGATGAGCGAAGAGAAAATGGAGAAATTCAGTAATTTTTGTATCCTCAATAGCAAGGAGATGCAGAAGTGGATTGAGAGATATGAAGCGGCCAAAGCAGAAAGAATAGTTGCAAGGAAGAGATTCAAAGTAATTTACAGGGGATCGCAACCATATCCATGGGATCTTGCCCTTCTCCACACTCACATGTCACTTGATTGGCTACAACTGGCTCTATGTAAAGCTGAACGGGATGGAGAGACAATAAATGAGCGCGAGCGAGAGATATCATCTGGATGTACGATGCATGTAAGTTTCTTACCTCTTGATGTAATTAAGTAATTATTTGTGGCAATATACGCTAAAAAATAGATGCATCTTCATTGTTTTAATGATGCTCTTTTGTAGTACAAAAAGTATAGTGCATTATGGTCATATGGATGACATTTTCACGGGGAATGCATTGATTCAAAGAGAGTCACATATGATTGTGGAGTCATGGCTAACTTCACACAAGATAGCCGAGCAAGTGCGTCGGATACCAATCTTCTCTCCTCAATTGGATTATTGTGGGACCATACACGAAATCTATGAAATTGATTTCATATGATTTAGTATTTTCATTATTGATGTAAATGGTTTAGAACTATTTACAATGGTCCCCATGCGACAGTGAGAAAAGACAGTAGCAGTTTCTTTGCAATAGAATCCACCAAACTTTGGACCAATGAAAATTATACTTTTGTTCTTCTCGAGCATTGTGAGCAGGTGCATACTAATGATTTAATTAATCGAAGCTTTCATTTTTAAAGATCCATTGATACATGTACTTAAGCATAATTTCATATATATAACTGATGGCATTTGGCACCCATCTTCAATATAGGTGGTTTTTCATCCGGATCGTTCTGATCCAAGATGGTGGTATGTGATCCAAGTTGCACCATGAAGTAAGCAAATTTTTGAAGATAGAGATGTGGATATGGAGATGCCACTACCAATGCTGGATCCAATTGATCCAGATGGATCTAGCAAAGAAGATGAAGATCATGATATGAGCCAAGAGAAAGATGCACATAATGACGTCATACGAGAGGAAGATGGAGATCACAATATGAGGAAGAAGATGACGATCATCAAGAATCACCACACTTTATTGAAGAAGATGATCAAGTCTTAGGTGAACGTACAATGCTAGAGTACGATGATGATATAGGAGATCAAATTGGTATAGAGTTAGAGATAGACATGTTTGGCACGTTAGACTTGGCTCAAGATGTAGTCATTGATGTAAATTCTCTGCATTGACTTTTTTCATCTCAAACTTGGACATGAATATATGAGCTTCAAACTTGATGTACATGTTGTTGTACTTTTATTCTCTCAAAGGATCAAACATGTATCAAAAGGAACAAAAAAATTTCATTGGGAAAAACTATCTTTAAAGGTCAGTATGGGAAAAAACACTCTCTTTAAAACGTCACTATAGGAAACTAGCTTAGTGTCACTATATAACAACCATTCACAAGTCTAGTAAGTGTTGCTATATAGAGATTCTCTTTAAAGGTCGCTATCTAGTGACACTTAAGGAATCTCACTTTGATTACCGATGATTAGCATCCCGCACGTGCTAAACATCGGTGCTTAAGCATTGGAATAGGACTTGTGTGTAGTAGTGTACTAAACACTACTGATACTACTAAATAGTACTAAATGCTACAGATTAAATAGAACTAACTGCTAACTTAGAGTGCTGAATAGTAGATGATAAATAGTATTAAATATTAAATAGTATTGAATGCTGAATAGTACTAAATGATGAATAATACTAAATACTAAATCATAGGTCTAAAAACTAAATAGTATTAAATACTAAATAGTACTAAATGCTATATTAAATACTAAAAACTAAATTATAGTTCTAAAAACTAAATAGTATTAAATACTAAATAGTACTAAATGCTAGATAGTGCTAAATGGTACTAAATACTTAGTAGTATTTAGCCTTTTAGGCTATCCTTTTAGTACTAAATGATATATAGTATGACATGCTAGGTGGTGCTAATATTACTAAATGTTGAACAGTCCTAAATGCTAAATAGTACTAAATGCAAAATAGTGTTGAATAGTACTACATGCCAAATGCTACTAAATGCCAAATAGTGTTAAATGTTGAATAGTGTTGAAACTAGCAGTGCTAGATAGTGCTAAATAGTACTAAATGCTAACTAGCACTAAATGCTTAGTAGTATTTAGCCTTTTTATCTATTCTTTTAGTACTAAATACACAGTACTAGCAATGCTAGATAGTGCCAAATAGTACTAAATGCTTATGCTTTTAGTACTAAATGCTAGGTAGTGCTAATATTACTAAATGCTGAATAGTCCTAAATGCTAAATAGTACTTGATGCCAAATAGTACTAAATGACAAAAACTACTAAATGCCAAATAGTATTAAATGCTAAATAGTGATGAAACACACAGTACTAGTAGTGCTAGATAGTGCTAAATAGTACTACTGAATGCTAAATATTGATGAATACTACTAAATGCTAAATAATGCTAAATAGTACTAAAGTCTAGATAGTGCAAAAAGTTAAACATTGCTAAATGCCAAATAGTTCTAAATCCTAAATATTGCTAAATCACATAAACAGTACTATTTAGTACTAAATAACTGACTTCAAATGTTCAGCATGTATAATATTATATTACTCTATTCAGTAATAAGTAATAAGAAAAAAAGAGTGAAGAAAATATACCTGCAAGACGGATGAATACATTGCAAGTTCTCAGAAAAATGAAATGTTGCACACATGATGTGGTATGTATGCAAGCATGGTGCAAAAAGCACATCAATATTTCTTGAGAAAATCCAAGCCCACAGAAAACACACTTGCACATTTATTGAAAGGCCAAGTATACACTACTTGTAAGAGGACCCAACTCTAAAAACTAAAACATTGCTTTGTACATGGAAGTTAGGAATCTGGAGCCATACTTCGACTGCATAGCCTCCATCCACCTAGCACGGCGATGCTCGAGGGCCATAGAGGAAAGGAGAACGTGAGGGCGAAACGTTATCATGGGAGGGGAAAAGGAATTAGAAGGGGAGGGAATGAAGAGGGAGACTATGACACAAGGGGAAAGGGAGAGGGGGAAGAGAAGCATGTACATGATGGGAGGAGGAATGTAAAGATGGAGACATCAAGGGAAGAGGACCATGCTTTATTTGAAAGGAAGGGAAGGGGAAATCAAAGTACTAGCTAGGTGGCTTTACAAGAATGAGCATGCCTCATCAAGGAATAGCCCCCTCTTTTTATAGCCAAGAGAGGGGGTCTCTCCCAATAAATGCCTCCTCCCACATGCATGGTGTGTGTGGAAAATTCTCCCATGTGGGCTAGGTGGTTACGCACTCTCAATTGTGTGCGACACCCTTTGCCTCATTTTTCCACATAAATCAAGACCATATCTCAAGTCTATGATACTCCCTTGGTCTCTTCCCAACTTTATAATACATTCAAACCTCTAGGAGGACAAGTGGAGGGTTGGCACAAGGAATCTTACCACCTCATCCTACTTTCCCCATTATTTAACTTGCTCTCTTGGACCTTCTATACCTCCCCCACATGGGCCTATCCTATATGGAGGGAAGAACCCAATATAATATCCATCTCCAACTATTTATATTACTTCTCCCATAGACTTTGGGCCATATCTCACTAAATGCAGCCTAGGTGGAGGGGTGGCACATGGAGGAGCCAAGCCACCTTACATTTTATAATATTACTACCATGGATTATGTACATCATGCCTTATGGGTCCTCTTATGTGGAAGGGTGGCACATGGTCATGCCCTGCCACCTCAACCTTGGGGCCTATGCACACCATATTTTATTATACTATTGCCACACATACAAACACACACACATATTAATGCCTTTTTCCTTAGACAAATTTATCCATAATAGTTCCCCCCCCCAGGCAAGGAACGCATAGCATTTCCATGCCTGGGTCCATCACGCACAAAGAAAGGCTTGAGGTAATGCTTGTTGATCACCTTCTTGCCATATGGTTCATGCAGCTCCTAAACTTGTACAGACCCATTGTTACGTTCCTTGATGACTTTGTATGGACCGGTCCAAAGTGGGAGAAACTTCTTATCCATTTGGTGGTCCAATCTATTATCAAAGCATAGCACAACATCCCCCTCAGCAAAGCATCTTTCCCATCCCTTTCAAATCTTAGCATCCAAGCGGGCCTTTTGTCGATTCTTTTGGATCTCTGATTGGTGTAGTGCAAGGTGTCGGGTTTCATCTAACTTCTCAAGTTGTACCAATCTGGCCTCTACATGTTCATCTTCTGTCATCCACTGTTCTTGTGCTAATCTCAAGCCCTAAATCTCTATCTCTACTGGTAAAACTGCCTCAATACTATACACCAACTCAAAAGGAGTGTGAGTTGTAGACATTTTATGAGTGATGTTGTAAGCCCACACAGCTTCAATGACCTTTTGATCCCACTGGCTCCTATTCCCTACGGCCATTTTTCCCATGGTTTTACAAAGGAGGCCATTGGTCTACTCCGTTTGACCCATGGATGCTGGATAATAGATGCTAGCAGTGCGATGATCAATACCCATGCGATCCATGAGTAACTCCACTGCTTCATTTAAGAATGGACTCCCATGGTCAGAGACTATTTCCATGGGTGTCCAAAACCTTATGCAGATACGTTCAAATATGAAATTTGAAACTGCCTTACCATTTGCAGTACGGAGGGTGATAGCTTCATCCCACTTAGTGACATACTGAGTGGCTACCAAAAGATACTTCTTTTTGCGGGCAGTCATGGGCAAGGGCCCGACAAAATCTATTCGCCACTTTTGAAATGGATGGATGGACATCACTGGGTGATGTTGCCCAAGATGCAAATCCTTCCTACCAAAGAATTGGCATGGTTCACAGGTTTTGCAATACAAAGTGACATCCTTGAACAAGGTCGGCCAATAGTATCCAACACATAAAATCTTATTAGCTGTATAGTCACTGGCATAGTGGCCTCCACAAAATCCATCATGATAATGCTTCAATACCTTAGGCACTTCATCTGCATCAATGGCCCATCTTGGTACCCCATCCATGCCTTGATAGTACAACACCCCATCAAGAAGGGTGTAGTGCCTACTATCTCTGCAGATCTTGTTTCTCGCATAGCTAGTACTTTCTGGAGGAAAGGAGAAAGCAGTCAGAAACTTGTAGATACCACCATACCATGGATCTCGAACTTCTATGGCCGCTACAAGGGTTACATCAAGGCATTCCTCTAAATCAATCAAAGCATTCTTCAAGTTGGAATAACCCCCTTTTACAATTTTGAAAGAAAAATCATATTCTTGTAAAACTCTCGGGGGGGTCACTCATCATATGTAACCCTATCACGTGAGTTCAATAGAAGGACATTTTTTATATCTAAATTATACAAAAGTTAATTTACATAAGGGAGTATTTAAAACAATTTTGGAAAAAATTTACAGATTTGTATAGAAAAAGGGTACATTTTATTAATGAAAAATTTACAGATAAGGGATTTTAGAAATAGGCCTTGAACGCACGTGATATAGAGGGTTTATACATAGTGACCCCCCCGAGGTAAAACTGCCAACCATTTGGCCAACCGGCCCATGGGGTTTGGTGATTGAAGAACCTGCTTTGCAAGACCAGTGGTAGTGAGTATAGTGAAGGACTTTCCAGCCACATAATGCCTAAATTTCACAATGCAGAACACCAAAGACAAGGCATGCTTGTCAGCCTCTGAATAGCATCGCTCAGTGTTGAGCAATTGTCGAGAAGCAAATTGAATGGGATACATGAACTGATCCTCCCCTTGCAAGAGAAGAATACCTGCCAGAGTGTGCTCACCAAACCCAGGATTGATATAGAAAGTCTTTGACCAATCAGGATTGCATAGAATGGGTTCTGAAGCCAAAGCACTCTTGATTTATGCAAACCCATGATCACAATCCTCATCCCATGATCAATGAAGTGGTGAGAGTATTCTGCTAGATCCCACAGTGTGGCAAATGTGGTTTTAAGCACATCTTCTTTGGCAATTCTGATTTGATAAAACCCAAAGTAACCATCACAGAAAGTATACATATCATGACCACTTACCTTCTCAAGAATGAGGTCTTGAAAGGGAAGAGGATGATGGTTCCTCTTGGTGGCTGCATTGAGTTTCTTATAGTCGATGCAGACCCGCCACTTGTTTTTCTTTGGGGTAACTACTACTGGTGAAACCCATTTAGTATTGTGAACCAGAATAATAAACGCATGGCCTCCATCTGGTGTCCAAACCCTGCAGGACCTACCGGATAACTGAGCTACTCAAATGCCTTCTCCTCATATGGGGGGCTTACAAGTAGAGTTAGCTAGTTCCCGCGTAGTTACACAAGAGTGGAGCATTGATATCTAACATTTTCTTCTAGCGCCTGTACTGAAAAGATAAATACAACATTTGGTGTGACAAATGGTATCTAATAACCACATTGTCTTTACATGCGTGACATTGAAACACATCACCCTTTTGGTCGCCTGACCTGGTTCCCCAATTCATCCCAAGTAAATCTTCAAGAGCATTTTCATCTACACGCTTGCAGGACCACATAGTTTTTGTTCTATGCATATGTATATTCTAAAATAAAGAAGCAAAAATGTGCAGAGGCATAAACCAAGATAACCTTGCCCATTTGGATCCGAATGTAAACTTCATGGTTGCCCACATCCTTTGCAATCTTGTCCTTATACGATTGCAATGTCCTCAGGTCCACATTGCTGCAATCCATGTCTTGAAGTTGTGGTGGTGCCATGGTTTGCAGACGGCCATATCTTGATGATGTCATTAGAGTTATGTACATTGCATTATACCAATACACATTCTTCATTTGCAAGGAGGCCAAATTCTCCTCAGAATGCATTTGCTTACCTAAATCCTCATGAATCGCAGTGAAGTTGCCTATGAATGATTCAACTGGTTCCCACTCCTCAAAGTCCGAAGGGAAAACATCTGCCACCATGAATAAGAGCTCTTAGAAACCAAACACAAAATTTCCAAATGGAATCATTACACTTATAGGTGAAAAAGGTACATAGATAGAAAGGCTCACAGTGTGATGGTATCCTAGGTTGATTGAATGATGGAGGAAGCCGCATATCTTTTCCCATGTAAACATGTTGCACTTTTGCAAGCCATCCTTTCTTCCCAAACTTGAACTTCAAGATGCGCCCCTTCCACTCATGCAAGATGTTACCTCTCTTGCTCTTGGGAAGCTTATGTGGACCTTTGGCCGATCATCACTATCCAGTCGTTTAAGTTGTAGGTGCAAGGGATCCCCTCATCCAATGCATTTTTGGTGTTGTGGAAGACACAAGAGGTCACAGCATTGTGTGGTCTTGTAGCCTTGCTCCTCACCATGCTTGCAGAGGTTGCAACAGTAAGAGTGGGACTCCTACACAGGGCAATGCAACTCCAATAGAGGCACAAAAGAGGGAGAAGGAGAGGGACAGAGCAGATAGAGGCACAGGAGAGGGACAGAGCAGCTCCAACAGAGGCACAAAATAGGGAGAAGGAGAGGGACAGAGCAGCATCAACAGAGGCACAAAAGAGGGAGAAGGAGAGGGACAGAGCAGCTCCAATAGAGGCACAGGAGAGGGAGAGGGGAGAGCGAGAGGAGTTGCAGCAAGTAGGCCAGAGCAGGAGGGAGCAAAGAAAGACGGGAAAGAGGAAAAATGCATGGGATTTGGTTCAAATGGAGTGATTTGGCAGGCTAGACCAGAACAATGGGGGGAAGAGGCCCTAGAAAGAGGGAGGGGAGAAGCAAAATTTGCCAGAAGGGCCCTACCATCCCATTGAAGGCAGGTTTGGGCTCATGTGGGGGAGGTGCACGTGGTAGGAGGGTCAAGAAGGGTTAAGAGGGGGGGATGGTTTGGGTGGTCCCTAGTGTAAGGGATCAACCAATAGGGGTTCTTTGCAAGCCTACCCAACCTCCACCTCAACATACCATTGCCCCACACCTTCTAGCACTCTCATTGGTACACCTCAAATCATGCTCTAATCCCTTGAAATTAGGAAACACTAATTAGAGGCCCTTTTGAGACCCCAATTCTGCCCTAATGCCAATCTGCTACACAATGGCAAACCTTTTCACATGCTCGGATTACACACCGCTTGATTGACTCTACTGACTTATATGCCCATAGTAACTCCTTTCGCTGGGGGTCCTCTTCATCTTGGTCTTTGCGCTCTATACATCTTCATGCCTCTATCATGTCTTGCCAAAAGAAACCTACATCATGAGCTTGACAAGTACCTTAAAGGACCAAGAAAAACAATAGCCAGGGAAATTAATATTCACCATCTTTGCTGACTCCAAGTAATACACCCACCACCGAAGCATGTCCTCCTTGTAGGTATTTTCCTCCTTCTCTGAGGATGCCATCCAACATCATTTTCAGATAGAACAAAAGCATTCCAAATTCTTTTGGGTATGCCATAGATTTTCAGTGGGTGGATCACTATACAAAGTTTTGGGGCTAGATTTTGTAATGGGCTCTTAGTTGTGTCTGCACTTCACTTAAATAGGGAGAGAGTTCATTAAGCCCAACCTTCTCATTCTTCAGTCTGATGTTAGTTGTTTAATCAAATTCATATCACATTAGTTGTCTAATCAAAATCTTTCGTCTCACATTAGTTCACTAATCTAAATCTTTCATCTCATTATTATCACTGCATTGGCATGGATCAAAGGACACTATCTAGTCACATAGCTGAGAAAACATTGCCCAACTAAACTCTGGAGAAGATTAATAATTCAATAGATTACACACAGATTATATAGATTACAATCTCAAAGACTCCTTTACTTCAGATTACATCTCAAGGACTCCTTGTTGAGCTCGATGATTGCAAGCTCGGCCCTCCTTGCTCCTTATGAAAATGGGGCTGGTTACTTCTTATAGGGGCCCGGCCCCTCCCTTCATGCCGCTTGCTCTTTCCTTGATTTGAGCTTCCTAGTTGCAGGCTCGGCCCTTCTTGCTCCTTTTCTGAAGGGGGTTGGTTCCTCCCTTTAGGCTCCTTTTCCTTGCAGCCAGTCTTGGCCTTCTTCGATTTGAGCTCCTTGTCTATAAGATCTTTTGCCCAAATGGCAAATTGAGCTATAGCACATACTTTCTCATTGTAGATAGCTATAGCAGGTAGGCACATTTGATATGTCCATGACCTGGGCAATGGACAATGGCATTCTCTACATAGAGATTTTGTATGCACAAACACTGCAAAGAAAAAAACATGCACAGGGTGGTAGTATGCATGCCATCACATACAATAATCATCTATGATGAAGGTATGGCAGACCATGCATTTTGAACCCTGCTACATAGCAGGATAGGCATCCGATTTAACTATTGCAACCGTCAATACCACAGTCTTGTTCTGTACATGATGAAGTTTCTTCTTGATTCCTTCCTCCCTCATCCTAAGGCTGTGGATGTTCTCCTTCATCTCCTCCACTTTTTTCTCACTCTGTGCAACAGCCTCATCTAAATCCCTCGGCATCTCTTGAAGCTGCATAAATTGCCAAAAAACATCTTCATGGGCTGTCGTTTCCAAGACTTCCACTCTAGTTTGGAAATCTCTCAAGATGATGGACTACTTTTCATAACTATCAAAAGCCACGGCAAGCTCATGCAAACATCTATCCCAATCTTCTTGCAGGTTTTGTAGCTTGCTTTTTGGACTTCCAACATTGTTTTGAAAAAACAACCCTCACCATGGCTATTGCAAATTGCTCCACTGTGGTGGCTAGAACTTGCTTTACTGTGGCTGCTCTCTACATCCTTCCTAGCCCGGTGGGTAGCTACCTCATCTTCCCTAGCTACTCTCTCTACCCCATCCTTCCTATCCTTGAAGCTCTCTTGTAATTTTTGCATCACCTTTCTAATTTTCGCATTCTCCCTTTTTAGCTCCTCCATCATCTGCTGTTTTTCAATTTTCAATACATTCTACATGTTGCATAGCTGTTTGTAAAGACCCTCCTTTTTAGCTCTCTGATTTTGAAGATCCTTTCGCATCTTTTCTGGCCCCTTGTCCACCATGTCCCCATTATTTCTCACTTCTTCGAGCCTATCTCAGAGCTCCTTCATGCGCTTCTTTGAGCTTCTTCTCTTCTATGTCTTTCCATGTTGACCAATTTTGTAGTGGCCTCAGCTTGCTCTTGTGCCTGCTCTTGTGCCTACAAGGCCCTTGCTTGTTTCTCCTCTACCTTGGCTTTTGCACCTTCCCTGATACTTTTCTCAAGTTGCACTGCCTTTGCTGCATCAGTGGCTTTTTCTTGTAGAAAAGTCACCTTTTGAGGCATCTACTTATCGTATTTCTCAAAAATCCCTTTGAGGGTGGATGCCATCAGGCATTGCAACTCCAGTAGATTGACATGACAATTGGGATTCGCTATCCATGCAATTCTCTAGGTTGGTTAACACGCTCTTGGAGATCACCCTTAAGAAAGATACATCACGTCCTTTCAGTTGCTCTATTGCTACTTGAACTTGCCAGAGCTTGCAAATTCCTCGCATATCAAGAAAGAAGTGAATGGTCTTCTCTTCCATTGCTTCTCGAAAAATTGTGCTTGCAAACTACCTCCAGAAATTCCTAGAGCATTTTCAATCACGCTTTCATTGATGGCAATCTTTTGACCTTGACAGACTAGTTGCCCCTCCTTCACATTCACCTCCTATACCAACCTGGTGAAGTTTTAGAGAGCATCTAAATTGGGCTTTTGAAGAGCGAGAGAGGAGATCCCATATGTCATGATTTCAAGATCAAGGCACTATGCTACAGAGGGGGAGGAAACATTGTGTGAGGAGCTCCTAGACTATGAAGGGTCCATTACAAGATGGGATAGAAGTGGCAGGAAGAGTGCAAAGGAGATAGAAATGGTTGAGAGGGATATAGCATGAGACACTAAAGAAAATGGAATAGTGGAGGCTTGCATTTTCACTCCGATTGCAAGGGACAAAGAAATGGTCGAGAGGGATAGAAGATGAAGAAGTGAAGGAAATGGAGTAGTGGAGGCTTGAGATTGCAAGGGAGAGTGAAACGTTTGAGAGGGATAGAAGACGAAATGGTTAAGGGAATGGAATGGCGGGGTTTGTAGCCCGACTACACTATCAAGGTGAAAGCCACCACGGTGGTTGTAGCCTAACTACTATCAAGGTGAGAGCCACATGGTGGTTGCCCCAAATTTTGAATAATTCAAGGTGGAAGTATTGACTTGCATGGTAATGAATGATTAGAGGCGGTGGCATTTAACTCAGCTTCCAGTTACCACCACCGAGCTTGCATGCATGATTACTACGAGTGTAGTAAATTACCTGTCACTAGGCTTGCATGCTCAGAAGAGTACTAGAGTGCATGGTAATGAGGGATTAGAGGTGATTAGGCTTCATGATTTAATTTTGTGGGAACTACTACCCGATAGTGGTGGTTGTCATTAGCCATGTCTATCGTGGCTATGATTCCACTGTGCCACCACTCACCCACCACTGCACTTTAGCATGCATGATCACTATGAGTGCATTAAACATTACCAGTCACTGGGCTCTCATTCTTAGTAGAGAACTAGAGTGCATGGTAATGGGTGATAAGACATGATAATGAGTGATTAGAGCTTCATGATTTACATTTGTGGGAGGCATCGGCATCTACCTCCATGGTGCAATGCTCAACATGACCAGATATCAAGTCATTTGAAGCTTGCCAAGATAGGTCAAAGCCTATTTGTGTTACGAAACAACACATATTCTTGTCTTTAAGTTTCCTGATATACCATGGCTTACAATTCTCAAAGATCCTTTGCCCA
This sequence comes from Dipteris shenzhenensis, assembly GCF_047967505.1. Classification (NCBI taxonomy): domain Eukaryota; kingdom Viridiplantae; phylum Streptophyta; class Polypodiopsida; order Gleicheniales; family Dipteridaceae; genus Dipteris; species Dipteris shenzhenensis. The sequence continues at coordinate 31,550,761 of NC_141623.1, forward strand.
ATCAAAAGGTCAGGGTTCTTCACCATAAACTTGAGATACAACTCCATTTGCTCACCTAAGATGCAAGAAATAAATAAATCACTATGTTTTGCACATTAGTACGAGGAAAACAAACATAGGTATGTGCAAAAAAATAGTCTAATCAAGCTAATTACACTAATCAAGCTACTAGAAAAGAAAATAGTTTCACTACTACAAAACAAAACAACTTTAACATCAGATTGATTTAGAACAGTCACATAACTGGTGTTTGATGTGTACCAGCTTGGTGTTTCAACCGTTAGGCTAGTTTAGGGCAATCACACTACTAATCAAGGTACTACAACATAAAACTATTAAACAACTAAATGATAATCACATAAACCAATTGAATTATATATTGTTGTTCCAACCACTGGGTTGGAATTTGATGGTCATAGTCCAAGCATGACCCAAACAATCCTAGAAGTTAAACTAAACTAATTTAACTAGTAAAATAAACTAATTTAACTACTAGGAAACACATCGATTTCCACCACCTAGCTGGTCATACATTATTCCAACTACGGAATATATTTATCTTTATTTTCCTTTCAACCACATTGGTTCAAGATAATCACATAATTCATGTTTGACTTAAACCAGCTTGGTGATATATTTCATGATGTTCCAACTACCAAGCTAGTTTAGGACAATCGCATTAGGCCGATTCTGGAAATTGACTAGTATGTGACCCAAACTAGCCCAAAAACTAAATTTAAATAATTTAATTACAACAATTTCAACAAACCATAAGGATCATCATCAATTATTTATGTTTGTGAGTTATATTTTTATTTCAACCATGCTAGTTTAGGACAATCACATAACTCCTATTTGACCTGATCAGTGATATAATGCATGATGTGTTGAGAGTTGTGGTGCCATGAGCACATAGATTAAAGGCTAAGGTATGGTATAGGAAAGAATCAAAGTAGCCACCCTAGGAAGTGGACTACATGATGTGGAGATCTATAAGAGGCCTATCATGTATTGTTCAGAACACACATTGCAAGAGATATAGATTTGCTATCTCCCTCTCATGTCTTATTTAGTGTCCTTTGAGCCTCCTTAGTTCTTCTACTGATCTTGTGTGCACTAGGCTTAGTGGCGATCATATATTGGATCTTTCTCATGGTATCAGAGCATAGGTTGCCCACAAAGCCTAGGTAGATGAGTGTTGTAGAACTCATTAAAGAGAGAGTTTCCGTCCACTATTCTTTTTGTGTGAGAGAGAGTTCTTTCGATTCATTGCTGAGAGAGAGAGAAAGAGAGGTTTTTCATCTATTCTTCTTCTTCTTTAAGAGAAAGAGAGAGAGAAAATATCCAAAAAGGTTTGCATTGAATTGAGAGACCTAGTTCTGCTCTTGAGAGAAACGAGTGAGACAGAGAGTTCCAAAAGATACGTAGAGGGATTTGAGTCCAAGTCTGTTGTTCTATGGGGAACTTTGAGTCTCTAAATCCTATCAACTATTGTTCAAAGTCTACCTCGACAGCAAGGCGATAACAGCACAATAGCATTGGACCTCCAATAGAGTCAAGTAAGGCATACAAAGATCCACTCCAAGATCTAGAAATCATGCAGTTCCAGCCCATATTTGCTATGCCTCCAGCATAGTTTCAATGACCTTCATCCCCAGACTATAGCAACCTAGCCTCCTACACCAAGCAATGGCATATAAGGCCTCCCTAAATGCCTTCGACGAACGTTCAGTCAACAATGCCAAAGCAGTACCACGTATACCTTGCTAGTCCAAGCCCATCAACCTCTGACTTCTACACCATGTGACTTGTCCAACGATTGCCAGACCTCCACGAATCTGGCATCTATGCAACATCACATCTATAGCACCTACACTGCTACTTCCATTGACAGCTCGCTCCTCCCTGCACAATCAAAAACCCATTCTCTAGAAGCGTCGCCCATGGGATCCCTCCAACGCCATCCTCGAAATGATCTTTGTTGACTACCCCGCAGTGCTCCAACGAGTCTACAGCTCCGTGATCATCGACCCAGCAAGCCTTCCCTAGCTATATAGTTGTGGAAAATCCAAAACAAAAGCAGTAGCCGTGCGACCAAATAGCTCCAAAGTGAGCACTGCCTCCAACTATGTCGCTCATAGCAGCTCCAAGCTCCATCGACTGAGAAACCTCTAGCCAACCGTGATGCTTTGCTCATAGCCTCTCCTCTCACAAGTTATGCAAAAGCATAGTTAGACTCCCACGCTCAGTCTCAAGTGCCTCCATCGAGCTCCCTACGACCTTCTAGCATGCCACAAGCCTCCAAAACTGTGATGCCATCGTCGTCCAAAAAATCTGTAGGATCAAAGGTTTCTTTGTAAGGTGCTAGAAAAATGCCACGTGGGATGGGATAAGATGTAGCTATGGTTGAGTCTCTAGTCACTAGGGTTAGTTCAACCTTGGTCAATGGTCAAGCAACCCAAAAGAAACCATGGTAAAGTAACTCACTAAACCATGGTTAGGTTTAGGTTTAGGGTTAGTTAAGTGCCACCTAAGCACATAGCCCCTGCCAAGCACAGTCCTACAAGCAGCATGTGAATGGCCAAGCCACGTCATCAAAGGCCCCTCTTCTTGTTCAAAACTTCAACAAGCCGTAACTTCCAATTCAAGAAGAATTTGGACACACTCCAAAAAGAAAAAGTGATCGTCTTTTCTAACTCTACGCGCTTGTCAATTCAGAACCATTAACACTACCAATATTGAAAGAAATCAATTGTAAGACCTTTGCAACAAATCGAAAATGATGCATGAATGCAAAAAGCAAGCCAAAAGCACAAGTGCACGAGATGACCATAGCAAAGAGCATGGCATCCACACATAAAGCATTAAGGCACGTGGAAGAACAAAGCATCATGCATCAAGCTACATTGAGTAAAAATATGAAAGCCATCGACATCAAGCATTGAAAATTAAAATCCTTTCCAGCTTCAGCCCATATGTCTTGTAAATCAAGCCTGACCACCTAAGAGTAGCTATGAAAGCACCTAGGGGAGGTATTGACATGTAAAAACCACACTTGACCACCTTAAGTAGCAATGCATGCACTAAGTGAGGTGATGGGCTTGTAACTCACATCTGACCACCTTGCAGTAGCCAAAGGATCATGGCACCATGGCGAGGTGTTGAGAGTTGTGGCGCCATGAGCACATAGATTAAAGGCTAAGGTATGGTATAGGAAAGAATCAAAGTAGCAACCCTAGGATGTGGACTACATGATGTGGGGATGTGGATTGAGGATATCCACAAGGAGAGATGTGGATCAGAGGATCCCATAGATGTTGACTATTCAAAGGGCACTCTCTATAAGAGGCCTATCATGTATTGTTGAGAACACACATTGCAAGAGATATAGATTTGCTATCTCCCTCTCATGTCTTATTTAGTGTGCTTTGAGCCTCCTTAGTTCTTCTGCTGTGATCTTGTGTGCACTAGGCTTAGTGGTGATCATATATTGGATCTTTCTTATGATGTTCCAACCATCGGGATGGTTTAGGACACTCACATTAATAAGTTCAAGCCAGCCCGGTTTGGAAATTGATTGGTACATGACCTAGACCAGCCAAAAAAATAAACTTAGATAAATTAACTACTATGAAAGACAACAATTTCAACCAACCACCAAGATGTCATCAATATTTATATTTGTGAAAAATATATTTGTTTCAACCATACTGCTTGAGGACAATCGCATAACTCTTGGTTGACTTGATCGAGCGTCGTGATATAATGGATGATGTTCCAACCATCAGGATGATTTACGACACTCAAATTAAGTCCAAGCCATCCCAGTTTAGAAATTAACTATTATTTGACCCCATTTAGCCTGAAAATTATACTTAACTAGTTTAACTACTAGAAAACACAAAACTTTTAATCACGGGGCTGGTTATCAATCAAATACTAATAATACATTTTTTTCTTTCTGGCTACAAAATATATTACTGTTCAACCACACTAGATTAGGACAATCACATAACTAGTGTTTGACCTAAACCAACATAGTGATATATTGCATGATGTTCCAACCACTAGGATGTTTTAGGACAATCACATTAAGTCGAAGCCAGCCTAGTTTAGAAATTAATTTAAACAATTAAAGTATTTCGAAGCTCATTCACAGAAAACCACTAGGATTGTTTAGATAGCCATTGACCTGCATTGTGTATGATGCTCGTCCCACTTCTTACATCCCATTCACTTATTTGTAGATGCCCTTCTTATTTAGAGAAACTCTCATGTGAGTACATTGTCACTTGACCCATAACTTCCACACTTAGGCTATCTTTTCTTTTCTTTGGTTCTATTGAAGCCCACAAACTTATCGAATCACTTTGATCCTACATTGCTTTTTTTCTACATCCAAACACTAGAGGCATATTGGTTCTTTTTCTTGACAATATCTTTGACATTGTGCATCCAAGCTCTTTCTCCTTTGTTTTAGAGGATACCAACATAGCTAATGTAACCCTCTTTGTAGCGAGCTGATCTAAGCTATGCACCCCTTCAATTTCTATAGGCCATTTTTGAGGTTAGAGAGCATTGTCTATTGTTGGGCAATAGTGCATCTCCCAAGGCGTTGGTAGGGTTGTCATTCTAAAAGTTTTAGGTTGCAGGCTAAAGCCTATGAAGACTTGAGACTGGCATTCACCTAAATGGCTTCATGTTGCTACCTTGAATGCTCCAACCAAAGATTGTGTTCTTCACTCTGATGGCAATACCAAATATTGTGTTCTTCACTCTGATGGCAATACCAAATGTGTGCATCTACAACAGCTTCCTACTACCAAAGATTGTGTTCTTCACTCTGATGGCAATACCAAATGTGTGCATCTACAACAGCTTCCTACTACCAAAGATTGTGTTCTTCACTCTGATGGCAATACCAAATGTGTGCATCTACAACAGCTTCCTACTACCACTCTACAAGGAGTCTTCTTTCTTCTTATTGTTTCTCCCTTCGTAAAATATTGCAAAAGTATCTTATGATGCCATTTTGATACTGTGCCATTTCTTTTCTCGCCCCGTAATCTGTTCCTTCTTCCTTGGCGAAGCTAAATTTCTGCTTTCCTATCTCGCAGCCCCTATCTAGTTCTCTTGCAAGCCATGACAAGGTACATCTTTCCATTGAATTAGATGCCATGGAGATGATCAATGAAGCGCTCCAAAAATAGAGACCAGCTAGCTTGTGAGACAAGGAAAATATAGAAGATGACTTACCCAAGTAAAGAAGATAATGCCAAACCTAGTGTTCTTCACTCCGATGGCAATTATTGAATGCATCCATCTGCAACAACAACCTCCTCCTACTGCTCTACAAAGAGTCTTCTTTCTTCTTGTTGTTTCTCCCTTCGTGAACATTGTAAAAGTATCTTATGATTCCATTTTGATACTGTGCCATTTCTTTCCTCACCCCACAATTTGTTCCCTTCTTCCTTGACGAAGATTTTTAGCTTTCCTATCTTGCAGCCTATATCTAGTTCTCTTGTAAGCCATGATGAGCTACATCTTTTCATTGATGCCATGGAGACAATCAATGAACCTCCCCTAGTGGCAAAGACCAAAAAGCTTGTGAGGCAAGCAAAGAATAGAATATGACTTACTCGAGTAAAAAAGTTAAAGAAGAGTTGTCTCTGCATGGGGCAAGTTGTAGGGTAGCAGGAGGATAATATACATTATAGGGCAGCAAGAGGGAATGCACTTTAATATTGAAAGATTTGCAGGGCAAGAGGTGAAAGTTTTTAAAATTTTCAGCCATCATGATTTCCCCCCCTAGTGATACACATCAACAATTGGATAGACCCGTTTCCCTCAAGCAAGCAATATGTGGCCCAAACTTCTTTAAAATACAAATTGGCAGCAAAGGGCATACTATCAAGTTTGATGTTGCAGACTATGAAATTCAATGACCTTTGACATGATCATGAGCCATATATCAAGGAACTGCATGAAAAAAGAACCAATACAAAATTGCAAATAGTGTTGGATTCATTTAAAGAACTTTGCACATCCAAAAATCACACATTTTCAAATTCTTCCATTCTAGGGCAAATCTAGATACCAATATCACCAACTGTCAATGTTTTAAGACCACCATGTACTAGTCCCACTAATTTGGCTTCCATGTTTTTAATTGGTCTTTGTTTTCAACAAAACAAAAAGAAGTTATAGAGCATGCCCTTGAATGGATGTTCATAATTTTAGCACAAAATTAAAGTCCCCTTAAACCACATTTAAGGCTCTCAAGTAGGTGTGTCCATTAGTTTAAGAGAAGTTCATGTAGTGTACTTTTGAAAGATTATTTGGTTGCATGTATGTGTAGAACAAAAGTTTGACGTTTTGAATAAATTGTCATATCCTATAATCAAGGATGCATGCTTCACATGAAACATAGCCATTAGGGGAGAAATGGGGTCTCAAAAGGGCCTCCAGTTAGTGTTTCCTAATTTCAAGGGATTAGAGAGGGATTTGAGGTGTACCAATGAGAGTGCTCCTTTGTGTGGGGTAATGGTATGTTGAGGTGGAGGGATGGCAGGCATGCAAATATCCCCTATTGCCTATTCCTCTTACAATGGGGACCACCCAAACCATCCTGCCCCCCCTTAACCCATGCTTGACCACCCTCCCATATGCACCCACCCCATCCCCAAATCATTTATGCCTTTGTGGGCCCTTGTGGGCAAATTTCTCTTCTCCTTAGATGTGTTCCAGGTCTGCCCCCTCGTTCTTTGCTCCTCTGCTCTGGTCCAACTAGCCTCTCCCTGAGATATTTTGGACGAATTTCTTTTGTCCACTAGCCTACTGCACGTCTGTCCCCTCTTTATTTGCTCCTCTACTCTGGTCCAACTACCCTCTCCCTCCATTGTGGGACCTTTTGGATGAATTTCTTTTGTCCTCTAGCCTACTGCAGGCCTGCCCCCTCTCTCTCTTCTCCTTTGCTTTGGTCCAACTGCTCTCACTCTCCATTTTTCAAAATTTGGATTGCAGCACCTCCTACAACTGGTCTTCTCTCTCCTACTCGTCTCTTGTGCCTCCTTTTGCTCTATCCTCTCATGCTCTACCTCTGCCTTCTCTTTCCTCTCTTGATATGCACTCTCTTACTCTGGCCTCTTGCTTAGCTGCCGCCATATCCTATAGGCTCTCTTTCCCTTCTGCAGGAACTTCTCCTTCTTGTACAAGTGCTCTTTTCCCTCCTACAGGCACTTTTCCTTCTGGTACAGGTTCGTTTTTCCCTCCTACAAGCAGTTTTCCTTCTGCTACAACAACTCTTTGCCCTCCTACAAGTGCTTTTCCCCTCTTTCTTCTCCTTCTCATATAGGATACAACTCCTCTTTCCTCTCCTACAGCTGTTGTTTTCCCAATAGGCATGGTCTGGAATACAGTGACATAAGGTGGCAATGCTGTGATCTCTAGTGTGTTTTAGAGGCATGGTCAGGAAGAAAGCGACACAAGCTGGCAATATTGTGAGCTCTATTGTGTTGTAGAGGCATAGTTAGAAACAAAGTGACCAAAGTGTCCAAAGCTATTAATATTGTGAGCTCTAGTGTGTTCTAGAGGCATGGTCAGGAAGAAAGTGATAGAAGTTGACAATATTTTGAGCTCTAGAACATGAAAAATTCATTGGATGACTTGAACTTATAGTTTGACTAACTAGATAGTCATGGAAGGTTTTGCCAAGGGTCCACATAAGCTTCCCAAGAGGAAGGATGTATTTCTTAGACTATGTATCTTCCTTACCTATCTTCTTTACAAGATCCTATTTTAACATAGGAGTGGGAATCTTTTAATCTGACAATGAATTGTCTGTAAGCTATGTGTAGGAATAGTAGGCAAGAATCTAGAGAAATGGTGAAAGAAATGTATAGTCCTTCAACTTTACTTAAAATGGTGAAATAGTAGGCAAGATTCTAGAGAAATGCATGAAAATGTCCATTTTATCCCTCGTGCTGACAAAATATAAAGAGGGGAGAGGAGAAGAGTGGAGATGAGGAGAGAGGGCACAGCTAGAGAGCACACGACAAATGACTCACTGTACACTAGATTTAGTTGAAAAAATAGAATATATACAAACCCATTTACGGTTAGGGTTAGGGTATCTAACCCTTTCCTTTATAGCACTCTATAAGGTTAGTGCTATGCACATATGATCAGGTGATGGTGATATGCACACATGATCACATGATGTTGAGCATGAACTCTCAACACCTTCCCTCAAGATCAACATCATGAAGTAGGCCTTCCCTCAAGATGATGATTCTAGGGAATCGAAGAAGGACTAAGCATTACATTCCATCACCCCCCTTTAATGGGATGTGTCACTGTGAGTCACATGCAGTGATGATGTGGCAGTGTGCCTAGCAAGAGGTGTGCCAGTGGAGCCTGTGCTGAGGCGGTAGAAGTGGTCACATGCAGTGACTGTGAAGCACTGTGTGTGCCTGCAGAGGTTAGTGCTGATTGGATAGCTTAGGTGGCACTGCTGAGGTGGCACAGATGATGATGTTAGCAAGGTGATGTGGCAATGATGACGTGGTTGATGATGTGGCTTGCCTATGTGGAACTGATGATGTGGCAGTTGAGCTGGCAGTGTGACATTGTAGCGATGATGTGGTTGCCACCGTGGCAGATAAGATGACATGGCACTTGGAGATAAGGTGCCACGTGTCACAAATGTGACCAAACCTTTGTGTGGTGAGCTTGGGTGGCCAAACCTTGGATGAGTAATGCAGATGGGATCAAAGAGCTT